>NC_136898.1:24426263-24621263 GCF_949152265.1 Phoxinus phoxinus | reverse complement strand
CTACTGTAGAGTCAGCTCTCTTTAAAAGATCTCACTCGCAAATCTGGCACAAGCTATATGACCCCTGGATCACACACTGAGAACTGGAGAAATCCTCAGACAATGTGTACCGGTACTCAGAAATCGCTGGTGCATTTCACAAATAATAACAATAAAATGGCAAGTAACACAATGAATTAAACATGAAATTTTCCAATAATCTTTGATTTATTTACAACTTCAAAACAAATCATCTTTTAAACAGCATAGGTTTGCATGAAACCCCTGTGAAGAGTTTGAAAGGGTTTGCTTGCTGGCATAAACCACAGCGAACATCAATATGCTGTCCTAAAAGTGATGGATATCTTCAGGAAAGGCCTCTCTCTCTCTCTATTGTGGTTATGAATAATAGATGGGATGTTTGATTGATGGCGATAGCAAGACAGACATAATGTATCTCTCAGAAGTCTGGGTGGACCTGCTTTCCCTGGAGACCACCACAATGTATCACAACACATGAATGCACAGTTACAGATTCAAAACAAGTCAGTTCCACACAACCAGTCAACAGTTACAATTCATTCATTTTCACAATCCCTCAACTTTCTTCATGGTTGAGTGTAATGATAAAACAAGTGAGTGAGATAAGTAATTAGTGAGAGGTTGATTCGGTTCATTCACTGAACGATTCGTCGGATGCACCGATGTGAACATTTTGGCCGATACGATAATTCCTTATATTTGAAAGCCGATAACCGATATAATGGCCGATAAATCAAAATAAACAATTTTGAGAGCCTGATTACAAAAGACTCACCATCCCAAGCACACAATTATAATGTTCTCATGATAATTTTATGTAGCCGATATGACAGATTTGCGCTGCACATGTTGCACTGAACTGTATTTTCCTTTTTCAAAGTGATTTCAATCATATTTCAAGCAAATCAAACCCATCACGATGAACAGTGCGCATCTGAAGTGTCTCAGCTGAAGGAAATAATACATTATTTATCGGCTTTAAGATATTGGACTAATTTTCTTATCGGGTCGATAGCGATAATATTAAAAATTATCATATATCGGCCGATACCGATATTGTGGCCGATATATTGTGCATCCCTAATTCAAACCAGTTACTCCTGATTTTTTTAGTCAATCTGAATAATTCTTTAAAAGCACCAGTCATCTTTTGGCGTGTTTGTGTGTGTGTGTGTGTGTGTGTGTGTGTGTGTGTGTGTGTGTGTGTTTAGCTTGCAGCTCGCATGGACAGGACAGTTTTATAGACAGACGTCCGTTGTCTTGTTATCTCATCACATTCAATACAGCAATCTCACATTAATTTTACTCTGGTAAAATATGATTACATTTGCCATAGCGATGGAGATTCAGAACTGCAGGAAAGACTGGCGACTGTGATAGTAACAATAATGAAAGTCTTATTCTGGCTGACAAATTTACACTGGTTTCATCAGTACATCGCTTACCCTACTACAATTATTAATATGTTATAAAAGTATTCAGATAAAGAATATACAAACGAATGTCAGATAGTCTCTAAAACCTGAATAAACCATCCCCACCCATACAGTACATGATCAGCTGTACAAGACGACCAAAGGTCTTCAGCATGCACTTGTTTTAATGGCAGTGAGCGTCGAGGTGGAACTGTGCTGGTGAACTCAGCGAACACAAGCAGCCAGCACTCACTCAGTGTCATGGGATTGACTGGCCCGGGTGACTTGTGTAAAGATCTGCTTAAGCACACAGCAGGACACTGAGACTCAGTGAGTCTCATCTGAATATTAACTGGAGAGACTGGCCTGAACAAGATTATATCTTTAAAGCCTGACCAGATTAACATTCACCATTCAAGCTTATGATATGCAGGTTGGAGTGATGCTTGGAGTGAATTCATATCCACTCCTTGTCCAAACAAGACGGTGCATATATGCACTCATAAAAATAATGGTGGCAGGTTTCATTCATTGTGTATTTAAGAACTCATAACCCCTTGTTCAGGCTCAAGTCTGGTCTATTTGCAGACGGTTCATGCGATGAGTCATAGGCTGCATTTACACTGCAGGTCTTGATGCGCAATTCCGATTTGCTGACTATATTCGACCCGCTTACATCATCTTTTAAAAGTGACCGCGATATTTGCATTTACACTATACACTGCCGAAACAACCCAATGTAGACGCTCTGACCCGGAAAATTAAGTAAAACAGTGCGATATGTCAAGTAATAAAAATAACATTCTGATTAATTTCGGGTGGATATGAAAAATCATTATTAACGTAAATATGAACTACATTCTCTCAAATATGAGCATGTTCCATTCCAGTTTCAGTTTCAAGGGAGTAAAGCCTGTTTATGCCATTAAGAAAATAAAATTCTGTCATTTTGTTTTAAAGAAATGTTAACTTAAAAGCAGCGCTCGTTCATCAGTGTATTATACCAGAGATGCGCGCATCAACCGCCACCGAGTCCGCCGTATAAGGAGATGATAATCAATTTATCCTCACGCGTTACAACACATAAGAATAATAGTAATTTGACCAATGGGTGCGGATACTTAAATCAGAGAAAATTATTGGTGCAGATGATTTGTTTTTGGCTGTGGATTCGGGTGACGTTGGAGCGCATCCGTACATCTCTAATTATCCAGTGTTTTACTTTCCGCACTATTTTCAAAGGTCAGCAAAACATTGGTCTCGTAAGGCGGAGAAAAACTCCAGTGTTGAGCCTTCGTCCTCCATCGCGTCATTAAAGTCGATCACAGTTATCTGAGTGGACGTCCCCTTTTTAATGACGTACGACTCGCATTTACTGGGGAATATCCGAACTGTCTGCTTACATGGCGCACGCAAATGCACGTATCCGATTCATATCCGATTTATTTCCACATATGAGTGAGGCCTGAAACCCATCTGAGAATATCGGAATCCATGTGCTTTTTTCCTGCTTACACGTTCGCCGGTCACATCCGATCTGTGCCACACGAGAGGAAAGAATCGGAATTGGGTCACTTGAACCATGCAGTGTAAATGGGGCCTTAGTTCTCGTTCTCTCATGTTTGCGGCTGGATCTAAAACTGTTGATCATCCACTCACCTATGTAGGCCTCGCGGGACGTGGGCACAGGAACAGCCATGCAGAAGTAGCTGTCAGACTGTTAAGAAACAAACAAGCATTAGACCGTTTCTACCAGACATACACAGATTCATTGCTGGCCATGTAGACAAAATGCATTCTTGGTGATGTTGTCATAGTAAATATCATTAAGGAAATGTCATATAATCATTTCCCATTGAATTTTAAGCAATATCTACAGTGTGTGTCTCAAATTAATTTTAGGAACAGTCTGGCCTTACAACCATATAACGTATTGCAAAATATATACTTATACCAATAATTGGCATCACATAACTTCATTACACTGTACGTTTTATTAACTAAATGGTCAAAAGTTTGAGAAATTTTAAGAATGTCTAATAATTCTTATTTACAACTATATAGTAATGTTAAAAAGTTAATATTTACCGTACATAATGCATATTTTTGTGGGACAAGATTCAGGAGAACTATATTATAAATACTGCTACTGCATAAACTGTACGTTTGTATGCATAGTATTATATAAGCTGCATTAATTGGATTCATTATTTTAGATATATAAAAAAATAATATGAATATATACACATAAATGTATAGGCCCTTCCAAAGCTTTAATTTTCTTGTTTTTCAGCCATTTTGAGGTCGGCTTGCTTGTAACACTGTAATATGATCTTTATTTGGACAAATCTTCCCAGTCTCCCGATTCAGTGCACTCAGCACCATCAGACATACAAAACACCGTAGCTTAAATCTGCAGCAATGAGCACAGCTCTATTCATTACACAGTGTGAGGAGACACGGTCCTAGCCATGCAGAAACACTGTTAGTACCACGAGATAATGAATCATCTGGAGGCCAGTAAAGATCAAACACAACATGTGCCTTCAGGGGCAATACTTGTCTGCATTTTAGGGGGAAATTGTTAATTTTATGCTTTTTTGCACTATTTTGGTCTTCTGGATTTAAAATCTTAATTATGCCTATGGCACTTAGATCATCAAAACATTTGATTTAATTAACAAAATAAGCTCGCGCAATTCACATATGAGCGCGACCGGAGACGACGGACACGCACACACGGAGAGCATCAGCTTTAGTTTCTGCACCGCTAGCTCACGCCAGACGCTGTGAGTGTGTGAGAGAAATCAGGAATGGTGAGAGAACATTGTGCTTGAAACATTTTTCATCTACGAACCAAACTTGGGTCTTCAGTCGACAAAGTTTAGGCCTAACTCCCATCTGGCTAGTGAGCTTCCCATAATGTGTACACATAAGGTCAGTAGGCAGTCTAAAGTGGACTGATCCAGGCATCTACTTGTGATCAGATCGACAGGTCTTAATGCCAGGTGTAAACAGAGCCTTCTGTACATCTATGACTCATCGGTGTCTCATAATTATTCATGAGACTGTGTGTCCTTATCTTATAAAAAAGACACTTGTTTTAATTATTCAGGCTTTTCTATGACAGATGCTTCAAAATGCAACGGCGTGAATATATATGTGTGATGCAGAGCACAAGTGCAAATGGCTGTGATTTATTTGTGCATTAAATTACAGCTGTCACATGATGTGTGTGTACTTGTGTATTTGTACAATGAGCTTACAAAATCATAATATATTTGCTCATTTTGATTCATGCAATGGTGAACGGCAGCGTTTTGTGTGGGAAGCTTGAGCTCTGTGACAGAGTAATATATCTGCCTTGATCAGAAGCCGCTGTGTTGTCGGTCCCCCCTCCCCCCTCCGCTCCACTTTTAGCATTTTTAAAACTGTGGTGAGAACTAACCAGAGATGAAATGTGCAAACAACAAAGATGTAGAGAACTCTTACCTCTGTTGGAATTACTCCGGGTATGCGAATATCGAGTGAAAAATTGTACGGATTGGACAGGACAAAAGGCTGCCTGGCCCTCGAGCAGTCATTGGGGTCTGACCAGGCATTTTCCTGAAACCTGTCAACAACAACAACAACAAAAACAACAACGTGAATGTGCTATGTGGAAGCTATTACTATTTTGAGCTTATTTGAGTCTAGACATCAATTTACTAAAACTAACAACACTTATCGATTTCTTCTGCATTGTGACATACATCCAAGTGACAGATTATTGGAAAAGAAAACATGTGTGGCGGGGCCTTGGTTCATGCATCAGTTGGGGATGTGGGAGTGTTAGTAAAAGCTGAGTGTGATCTTGCGGTCGACTGTGGAGGGGGCGGGGTTTAAGCGCACTAAACCATTGGAGAAGTCTTACACGCGTCACCAGAGACGAGTCAGTCGTTCTCACCGGAAGATGACATTTTGATGAAACATGCATGGATGAAATGTTCACAATAACAAGCATTTCGAAAACAGATTGAATGTTCGTTTCATGCTGATTTAAAGGAAATGGCTCACCTCTTGAACCTGTCCATGGGGTTTTGGATGCCGTGGCACTGAAAGAAGAGCGCAAACACGAATACGCCGCACCCCAGCATGCCCATCTCTGACTGGATGGAAGAACGATCAACAACAGAACTGAAAGTAAGCCGATGCGTTTTCCGCGTCAATCCTGCTCTGCCGCCATAAGCATCGGCAACACTGCTCCGGTTATTCTCTCCTCACGCGCTCAATCTCTTCAAAGAAGTGCCATAAAACCGTCCACCGTCTCAGTCGCCTCTACGCTGAATGAAACCAGGGCTGTCCGGATACAGTACGACCACCAAAGCAGATGAAGAAGAAGAGGAGGAGGAGACAGGCTTTCTGGAGCTCACGCCGGACAGAGCATATCACACATGCAACATCAGGCTTCTCTCACAACCTGCAAAAATAGCAGTCAAAAAATGAGGATAGATAAATAAATAAATAAAACGGCACTTTCAGAATAAAGAGCGAGATCGATTCTCACATGCTCTTCCAACATTCATGAAATATACATGCACACAGAGCCCGTCTCTGAAGAGGGAACGGGTGGAGAGAGGAGAAGTGAGAGAGCACACAATAATCTAATCACAGAGGATTCCCATAACAATACTCTGGGCTTGCTCCCTAGGAGACCGTCAGGAGTGCACAGTGAAAGGCTGCTGGAGACGTCACTTCACTGGGAATTATGTGAGGCATTTTCAATGTGTCGTGTGTTTATCCTGAGCGCACCATCACAATAAGCCCACGTTCAGTCAGTGTCAATGGGATGCAAAAACAGACGCTACACGCTAATCATGACTGATATCCTTTCTGTAATGGCAGATGTCTCAAGATGATGAGGCCTAACCAAAGAAAGATGAATAAACGGCAGAGAAAACAACCAGACGGGAAAGAACTGGAAGGCTTTCAGAAACGGGCTTACAGTCTTTCAATCTAAGCTGAACTAATCGCTGAAATAATCCTCTTGACAGACACTGTTGGAAATTAACATATTGACAGGGAGCCGTTTGGTCTTTCTGGGCCATATGATGATCAAAACATTAATGCACACCCAAATAGACAAAGCAAATTCAGATTCCTTCAAAGGATTCAGAGAAATAAATTGGCATGAAAAATGTCAATATTTTTAACCAATAAACCTCTACAAGTCATGTATTCATGGGAATTAAATGCAAAGACATTTTTTACAACAGAAATGAACCATCGCTGAACTTAAGCAGGACTGTGATGTTGTATTCCTCTAGATCTGCTGTACAGCCGGAACAAACTTTGCTGCATTGCTTTCCTGCTATCACTGTAAAGCTGCTTTGAAACTATCTGTGTTGTAAAAAATGCTATATAAACGAAGGAGACTTGACGTGACATTAAATTACCCAGCATTAACACTGAGTTATCAATAAAAGTAGGCAGCTGTGAAAACAAAACAATGTACATCCAAGTTCCATCAAATCCTTCTCCAAATCTAAGAAACAGCAATCGCACATCAGCATCACTTATAAGGTGATCGGACTCCATCATCCATACATGGTTCATTAACCATTATTAATAATAACCATTATTATTATTATTCTCGTCATGGTTTTACATAAACACTTTGTCAAGGAAGGCTATGGGACAATAACTGAATGGTTCATTGTGAACTTTCCCTGCTTCTGGAACATGAATGATTTCCACTGCTTTCCAAGATCTTATTTAAAGGAAGTTCAAAACAGTACGAGGTAAATCCTTTAAAAACTGATGTTGTCCGGACCAACAGCCATGTCATGTGATCTGTTTATGGCCTGGAATAGTTCTTCCATGATAAAAGGTTCATTATAGGAAAAAAAGAACACCTTTTTTTCTCAAAAAGCTTCCTCCTCGCCCCAAAAGGCTTAAGCAAACATATTAGTAATGTCTTGTTTTCTGATTAATATTTCACTTTAATACGCAGAATTTGAGTGCTCATCATCCCGCTAACCAGTGTTGGGTGTAACTAATTACTAAGTAATTAGTTACTGTACTTTAATTACTTTTCCTCTAAAAAGTAAAGTAAGGGATTACTCTTAATTTTTCTGTAATTTAATTACAGTTACTTCTAATGTAATTGAGCTAAATACTGTGTATAGATCAATCCGATCTCACTGCAATTTGTATGCATTTTATGAGGTGGCTAAATCGTACGACCTCACTCGTACAAATTCGTACGAAGTAGCCACCTTGTAAAATAAGTATAAAATGTCATGAGATCAGACTGGTATTAACTAGAACAATTCTATATAAAACAATAGTGGGTTTAACATCAATTTATTGTCTGATGTTAAAAAGTATATGTTTATTATTTAACCTTCTCCCTTTAAATTTTTTGGTCAGTTTAAGGATAATTCATGCAATTTTATAGAATTTATTTGGAAGAATTAAAACCGTTTCATGTCTATCCTTGTATTATTCAGATGGTTGAGGTTGATATGGGATTTAGAAAGTAATTAAAAGTAATTAAATACTTTTTAGAGTGAGTAATTAGTACAGTAATCTAATTACACTGTTGAAGAGGTAATTAGTAACTAGTAATTAATTACTTTTTTAGAGTAACTTACCCAACACTGCCGCTAACCTTCTTCACTGAAGTCTTGATGAAACACCGGCCTCATTAATTACTCTCTGTGCTCATTTTGATTTCATGAGGTTCCCAGTTGTCCTTTGTCTTTCCAGTGTTTATTCCAGTTGTCTGTGAACTATGCCAGACGGTATTTGGTGATATTTGTGAAATAGACTATATTATTTAAAATGGACTATAAATTTGAAATATCTCTCATTATTACACAGGACTGAAAAAGGTTTTTTTTTTAAGGCAAAACTCGGCCCTTCTCTTCTTACTTTAAGTATTATAATAAGTGGGAAATGGTCACTCGAACTCTTCATCAAGCTACTATACATTATTTAAGCCTATTATATTTAAGCTCCTGATATAGTAACTGTATCAGTGTTGTGAGAAAGGAGAAAAAGGTCAGCATAACAATACATTAGCATTGAAGCCGTCACAGACTGACCCCATCTTCCATTTTATAATATTTTTTAAAAAGCGCATGATCTATTGTGCGTTCACTAGGTATGAATCATCTCACACGCGCAAGTCTGCACGTCATCCGTACCTGTTATGAAATGCAAAACTTGCAGCCGACAATCTCACATAACTGAAAAGATGCCACTGTAATCCAGGGAAACGTCTACTTTTCATCAGCCCGTGATGCTTTTCACTGTAAGAGAAATCTGACCCAATCATTCTTTGATGAGGATGGATTATGGATGGTGGGAGACAAGCACCACTCTGGGAAACACACATCTAATGATCCCTGCACCTTCTCAAACATACGCCATTGATCATCCAGCAAACATCATCAACCTGCCAGACGGCACGCAATAAATCCACTCACAGCACGAAGCCTTCTCTCTGCATTAAACACACCGTAACACAGCGAACGAGAGAGTCTGTGAGAAGGAGAAAGACAAAAATTCATAACAGACTGCCTACCTCACTCGCTCGTCACATGGAGATCTGAAGCGCGACTGAAAACGAGAGAACTGGAGAAAAGCGAGGGACGTCTGCCTGACTCATTCATAGAGAGAGAGAGAGAGAGACAGTCTAGCATGCTGGTTGACATCATCATCATCATCATCACACCCAAGACCAGAGGAGGTAACTATGGTAACCGCTGCACGCCCACAGGATTCACCATCAGTTACCATAGTTACCGTCCCCATGAGTCTCTCTCTCTCTCTCTCTCCACATTGATCCATCAGTGTTAAAGCCGCTCGCTCGCTCTCATACGCAGCAACACACCGTGAAAACAGTGGCTACGCCCATGCAGTCAGTGTCGGAGACTAACAACTGTGAGAAACAAAACTATAATGCTCGATTACATGCGCAAAAACAATATTATTTAGCTAAAATCTAAATATATAAATAGCGTAATGTTGGGAGAGTGACTCTGACCGCATCATTGACGACGCTTCACAGGGGTGGGCGGTTGCCGAGCTCTTTGACGCAGTGTCCGTTGCCATGGTAACAGCCGCTTCTCAGGTGGACCTCTTCTCTGAGCTCATGGGTAATGTAGTTCTTCATGGGGAATTTGGTTAATTGTTTTCTTTAATAAAGTTAAAATCACTCTGACTTATGGCATTTAAGCATTAATCCCATTAATCATCACTCACTTTCAGAACTCAAGGTGGGTCTGTGTTGATACAATTCAATTTGCAAGAGCTTTATTTTAAAGATCATGTATTTAAATTCAAGAGCAATCCAGAATTACAGTCTTGTATTACAGTGTTTGTTGTGTCTGAATCTCCTAAAATCCCAGATATATAATTTCTTTACTGTAAAACATCCAATAAATCAAGAGAAACATGTTTGTAACTAATGAAATGTTTGATGTTCATTAAGTCACAGAAAATAAATAATTTAAATGGCATGGCTTAAAGGGTCATGAAACACTTAATTTGGGGACTTTTGTGCAATTTTCATCTTCCGTGTTTACAAATATGGTCACACTTCAGATTAGGGTCCAATTCTCACTATTAACTAACTATTAACTAACTTTTAACTGACTTTTGTCTCAATAAACTCCTAATAACTGCTTATTAAATAGTTAGTAAGGTAGTTGTTAAGTTTAGGTATTGGGTGGACTAAGGGATGTAGATGGTCATGCAGAATAAGGCATTAATATGTCATTATAAGTAATAAACAGACAATATCATAGTAATATTCATGCTAATAGTGAGAATTTGACCCTAAACTAAAGTGTTACCAAACGTTTAGATAGTGTCAACAACATCAAAGGATGAGACACAGCATGTGGCGCTTCATGTGACAAACACTTTATACTGAGAGTGATCAGAGATTAGTTGAGAGACGTGACTCTGGGATGTCGCAAGGCTTTCTCTGCAGGCATTGTTTCAGTAGCAGCATTAAAGTCAAGTCAAGTCATCTTCATTTATATAGCGCTTTTAACAATGTAGATTGTTTTAAAGCGGCCTTACAGTAATAAAAAGTGCCCCTATTGTGCTTTTCGGATATTACCTTTCATGTAGTGTGTAATATCGCTTTGTAAATGTCAAAGACCAAAGTGCAGATAAATGGAGTTATTGTCTCCTAAAAAATAGGAAAGATTCTGAACTGCCTGAAACGAGTCGACAATAATTCCAGTCGCACTTCCTGTTCGTAACAAATTTGCATAATACCAGCTTATGGCCTTCATTTCAAACAACACCTACTTTGAACCTCAAACACTGTATCTGCAAGCTGAGACTGGAAGAGTTTGGCTCATGTTATTCATGTCTTAAAGGGTCAAGAAGCATAAAAGTCGAATAAACGTTAGTCGATCAAGATTTTATTAGTCGGTTAGTCGCAGAAAAAATCTCCACAGGAATTGGCAAAATTGGCGTCTGTGACGGTCAGATCATTAACGGCGGGTTCTTGTGGGAATTACAGTATGTCGGGCAGTAAATCGACCGTTTCGCTAGATAAGACCCTTATTTCTCGACTGGGATCGTGTCGAGACTTTGAAGCTGCATTGAGACGGACATTTGAACCTTCTTTGAACATTGGGATAGATGGTTGCCATTGAAGTCCATTCTGTGTCGAAAAATCCTGGAATGCTTTCATGCGGATTACATAAGCAGAGAGTATTTGTAGATATTTTAAGAAACCCTGCTCCAGGGTTAGCACTGCTTTTTACCCGGGGTTATGAAACCCTGCTCCAGGGTTAGCACTGCTTTTTACCCGGGGTTATGAAACCCTGCTTCAGGGTTAGCACTGCTTTTTACCCGGGGTTATGAAACCCTGCTCCAGGGTTAGCATTGCTTTTTACCCGGGGTTAATGAAACCCTGCTCCAGGGTTAGCACAGCTTTTTACCCAGGGTTATGAAACCCTGCTCCAGGGTTAGCACAGCTTTTTACCCGGGGTTATGAAACCCTGCTCCAGGGTTAGCACAGCTTTTTACCCAGGGTTATGAAACCCTGCTCCAGGGTTAGCACTGCTTTTTACCCGGGGTTATGAAACCCTGCTCCAGGGTTAGCACTGCTTTTTACCCGGGGTTATGAAACCCTGCTCCAGGATTAGCACAGCTTTTTACCCGGGGTTATGAAACCCTGCTCCAGGGTTAGCACTGCTTTTTACCCGGGGTTATAAAACCCTGCTCCAGGGTTAGCACAGCTTTTTACCCGGGGTTATGAAACCCTGCTCCAGGGTTAACACAGCTTTTTACCCGGGGTTATGAAACCCTGCTCCAGGGTTAGCACAGCTTTTTACCCGGGGTTATGAAACCCTGCTCCAGGGTTAGCACAGCTTTTTACCCGGGGTTATGAAACCCTGCTCCAGGGTTAGCACAGCTTTTTACCCGGGGTTATGAAACCCTGCTCCAGGGTTAGCACAGCTTTTGCGGTGTTAACTCCGCATTGCGTTGCGAAACTTGTAGTGTGAAACGATGCAGTGTAAGAATGTTACAACTAGATGCTTAGCAACCGACAACCAATCATGTGCCTTATATTCACGCAATTTGAGCAGTCAAGGAAACACAGCGCGATGTAAACAGTCGTTTCTGCGAATAGCCTAAAAGTAAAAATGTCAAACGGCGATGGAAAATGCGACAATTGGAGTGAAGAGACCGTATCGTTCTTACCTTTATAGTTTGATAGTTTCTTTCACTCAGAAAAAAACTTGATATTACAGTCAGCAATGTGTAATTTGAGGACGTGTAACGCTAGAGTCCATGTAAACAGGTCACGTGCTGCGTCTGTCCAATCAGTGACACTGACAGACACGGTTTTAATTATTCTTATTTCTTTTGATTATTTTAATTTCTTCTATGTAAAGCACTTTGAATTACCACTGCTTAGCTTTGCATTTACTGAATGAGCACTGTGCCACTGTTCGTCCGACTGTTTGCACCGTATTTTATTTTCTAAACTGTTTTAATTATTCTTATTTCTTTTATTATCTATGTAATTATTTTTATTTTTATTTCTTCTATGTAAAGCACTTTGAATTACCACTGTGTATGAAATGTGCTATATAAATAAACTTGCCTTGCCTTGCCTTGACATTGCACATATGCAAAAAAGGACGTAAACACAGGATTTAGGAACAGCCGTGTGAAACAGCAGTTTATGAATACCCAGGATTAACTGCTAATCCTGTGTAAATTATGAGCAGTGTGAAACGTGAACAAAGATAACCCAGGATTCCCTTTAACCCAGGATTTAAAATGACCCAGGGTTAACTATTTCAAGTGTGAAAAGCCCTTTTGTGTGGTCACAGAAACTCTGAGTTTCATACTCCAGGTTGACTGGACTTGCGGCAGGTTTTGAGACCTGCATACCTCGAGTGAGCAAGCTTTGGGTTAATCAACCGAGAGTTCATGGTATTCGTGATGGTAAATTAACCTCGCTTTCTAGACCCCCCCCCTCCCCCCCTCCTCTCTCTCTCTCTCTCTCTCTCTCTCTCTTTCTCTAAGACTTCACTGTTCATGCAACAATATTTTCATGTTGGTTTGTTTTTAAAAGGGAACACAAAGTAACAGCACGAAAGAGGCTATATATTGATACAAAAATCTTAACAGCTACAATCAGCGAGACATTTTTTGTGTAACACCAGCTACAACCTGTGTGATTTCTGCAATCGTATAAGGTCATTACAAATCACACTGTACGACATGGATCTAATAAACTAGGGTACGACATGCATGTAGACTGTACGATGATGACACCTATTGAATCATAGGCTACGACACAAGTTAGTATAGAAGAATAAACAGTCATCACGCATGAGCTAGTGGTGAACAAATGGAGCAAGATGAATTGTGCTTTGGCAAATGTGGTTATGTTCGCTGAGAAAAAGAGGAAGTGAAAGAGGAGAATATGAATGTGATTATCGCAGGCTATCTGTGGTCGCGAGACCGTGACAACAGCCGTCTTTAAACCTCTCTCGCTGTACAACACAGGACTGCTGTTGAGGAGCCATGAGCAAAGAAATCAACACGATCGGTCATCTTTAGTCTGGGACAACAGCACAAAATCACACAGTGTGTACCGGGCATAAGGTATGTATAACACCTTCTCACTTTAAAGCAGTGTTAAAGCAGTTTTTAGTAAGTAAAACACTTACTAATCAAACATACCTGATTTAACTCATCAGCTCATTAGTAGAGACCACAAGACCTGGGCTGCGATCCAGTCCAAAATGGTCATGCCCTTCACTCGCCAACTTCCCTCCGCCTCGTTCACTCAGATGTACGTCATTGCTTGCGTTGCACGAGTGCCACTACTGGCGGACACTGCACTGGCCTGACCTGGAACGGCCTAAGCCCTTGATCACTTGGAGTCAGCGATGGAGTTGATTTATTATTTTTTTTAAATCCCCTTTAAGAATTTGTTTAATGCAGCATCCAAAATGTATATAGTTGTGCTTGGGTTGTTTTAAATGTAAAAAATTATAATTGCTATATCATCAAGTTGTTTGTTGTGCGAGATCTGTGGTGAAGTCACAGTCATACTGCATTGTGGGACATATAGGTGCCTGAAGTGTAAATATGAAGTAGACGCGTTACCTCGGTCAAAATCTAGGGAACGAGGGTCTGTCCATATAAACTTCCCTCGTCCACTTCACGAAGTGGAACGCACTTCAAAATGGCGGCAGGGATTCCCCGAGGGGAAGTGCTTAGGGGAGTTTGCAAGTGCGTGTCTGTGGACTGGAACACAGCCCTGAAGTGGAAGGGAAACACCCAATATCAGTGGTTTTCCATCCTGGTCCTGGGATCCACACATTTTGTCTATCTCTCTTATACCCCTTTTCCACCAACAAGAACCGGGTGCTGGTTCAGAGCCAGAGCCAGAGCTGGTTCAGAGTTGGTTCGACTGACGAGCTTACTAAGAACCGGTTTGCCTTTCCACCGGCTAGAGAGCCACAACAGAGCCAGATCTTACGTCACTGCAATACGTCTCATGTTGCCCAGCAACCGCTAGTGCGGTAGCGCCAAACACAAACACGCCAGGCTTGTTCGAGATGCATCGGCTTCTTGCAGATGCCATCAAAGCACTGCGATAGCGATCTAAAAGCACAAGGAGTCCTATGCTCTCCAAACACTACCGCAGCTCCGATCGGTCCTCGCCGCTCCGATCGGTCCTCGCCGCTCCGATGCATCTCGAACAAGCCATCAACAATAACGGACGTTGCAATACTATGGATGCTCATGGGATTGCAAAAATACATCGGAATCCAACGCGTTCGTGCAGCTCGCCGTAACTTACATAGACGGATATTATAATCGAGCTGCTATTAGCTCGACTAGCTGCTATTTAAAAATGGCGGTCACAAGTTTCTATTCGTCTTGTTGGTCACGGTAACCCCGCCCCCAGCCCCTGACGCAAGCGGTTCTTACTTGGCTCCGTTCTAGACCCTGCAATGATTTGGTGCTACTTAAGAACCAGTTTTACTGGTTCGGAGCTGGTGCTTTGGCGGTGGAAAAACAAAGAACCGATTTGAAACTAGGCTCTGGCTCCGAACCAGCACCAGCTCTGCCTTGGTGGAAAAGGGGTATTATTTAAAGGGATAGTTCACTTTGAAATTAAATGTTGGTATGTTTTATCTTACCTGAAGAGCATCCAAGATGTAGGTGTCTTTGTCTCCGCAGTAGTTTAAATTTTGATATTTGTAGGTCAAACCGTTCTTGTCTGTCAGTCATATAATGCAGGTCTATAGGCACTGTCTCCAAAAGCATGCAGAGAAAAGTCCAAATTAAAAAACTCCCCATCGTAAGTGCACATTGATGGCCTAAGACACGAAACAAGCGGTTTGTGGGATAAAACGAACAGTATTTATATCGTTTTTATCTCTTTTACACAACCACGTCCAGCTGATCTGTTTACTTAGTGTAGGAGCCATATAATGGGAAAGTCATGAGACCAAATGATAATGGGTGTGTCATTAATTAAGTGGGGTTAAAACACCTGTTGTGTGTGTGTGTTTGGATGGAAGAATGGGGGTGAGTGCTGGAGCACATATTTTGTTGACGGTGCAAACCTGAACAAAATAAAACAACATGCAAGCTTCAAAGAAAAACGAGTCACAGAAGTTATTCCTCCACTCAGCTCCTTAGCGGTCTATAGATTGTTTTTATGTGCCGCTATACGTAGTCTGCACAAGCGCCGGAAGTGATCGCGCGAGCTTATGTAAATGTATTTTTTTACATCGGTTTAAACATCCCGGATAAGCCATTAGTACCATTTCTATTAGCCGTCCTACCTACAATCTCTGTTCTGTGCATAGGTTCTGGTGTAAACAATGAGTGACGTACAGATCGAGAGAGAGATCACTTCCGGAGCCTTCCGGCGCTCTGCGGCGCTTGCGCAGACTAAGTAAACAGATCAGATGGACGTGGTTGTGTAAAAGAGATAAAACTATATAAATACTGTTGGTTTTATCACACAAACTGCTTGTTTCGTGTCTTAGGCCATCAATGTGCACTTACGATGGGGAATTTTTTAATTTGGACTTTTCTCTGCATGCTTTTGGAGACAGTGCCTATATACTGCATTATATGACTGACAGACAAGAACGGTTTG
This sequence comes from Phoxinus phoxinus, assembly GCF_949152265.1. NCBI lineage: Eukaryota > Metazoa > Chordata > Actinopteri > Cypriniformes > Leuciscidae > Phoxinus > Phoxinus phoxinus. The sequence goes on along the minus strand of NC_136898.1, from coordinate 24,605,171 downwards.
ACCTAAAAATATCAAAATGTAAACTACTGCGGAGACAAAGACACCTACATCTTGGATGCACTTCAGGTAAGATAAAACATACCAACATTTAATTTCAAAGTGAACTAGGCCTATCCCTTTAACACACCTGACTCATCAGGTGAGAGCTCCAACTGAACTGAAGGTAGGCCAGGGACAGTTGTAACACTTTTAGCCATTTTTAGCAATACATTAAAAACCATTTATACTGGAATAACCAATTTATTATATTATAAATTTCAATCTGCTGAAACAATCTATTTAAGTGGTTTTATGAAATATGTACAGGTTGCAAAATTGATTTTAATACAGTCGCTCCACGGTTACGTGTCTAAAATATACATAATGAATCAATCATATACGCAAAATATTATTTATCAATCATGTTATTGTGACTATTAATTTCATGTTTTTAAGTAATGATTACCTTTTTTTCATACTACATGACAAAAAAAGAGGTGCAACCGTCAAATTATAATGCAAGAAAATTATTTAATGGGTAGAACACCTCAAAAAAGTTTACATTTAAACTTTTACATTTAATTTGCAATGCACAGTGCTCATTTTACTTTTAATTAGCAAATTAAAGGGAATTTTTATTTTTTTTGCTTGATTAGTTTTTAAAATATAGGCCTAAATGACACTTGGTTGGTGATACTGGGACAGTCCCAGTAACACCAACCATGTTTTCATCTCATGTGAGCTAGCTTGACTGCAAGTTTGACACTTCTTAGCCATTTTTATTTTTAGCTTACAAAAACAGTGATTCTAAATAATAATTGTTTGAATTCATAGACATTTGATCTTATAACAGTATCCAAAAAAGTACATCAGAAAGAAAATACTTTTTTTTTTACTCAAAAACAACCTTTTGTAGATAACTCCGTCAGGAAGTTTCAAATGTGGCTCCCTTTTTGGCAAGAATGGAGGGAAACTAACTAAGCATGAGCACAGTGAGTGTCATCACTCTAGGTTGTTTCTGATGGGAGGAATTCAAGGTGTTACAACCGTCCCTGGTCTACCCTACGTTTACATAACGTATTAAAAATGGATTAAAGTTTACAATTTGTTTTACAAAGCACATATGGATGACCATGACCATGAAATTGTCCAGCTATGACTTCTTGTTTCACAGAAGTATAAATAAGAGGAAACACAAAGGCCAAATTCCCAGAATCATCCATCACAATGAGGAAAACCAAAGTATATATTTCTGATGTGCAGCAGTTGAGCTTCACAAAATAGAAAGTGGCAGTAAGGAAAGCTAAAGCATTGAAAATCCCCATATCCATCATCAGGGCTAGAACTAAAAAGTTCCAACTAAAGATGTTATGAATCTTCCTGAGGATGTGTCTATATTTTCTTAAAGTCTTGGGGTCAGAAAGCCTAAAAAAACACCACCATCTCCATATACTTATTTGAACAATCTGTACGCATCCAAGAACACAACCCAGCAAATCCATATCCATATTCATATTCATATTCAGCTGTCAGACAAGGGACTGCATTCTGTGGTCAGAAAAGAGCTTGATGGGAGAGCAAACCCACCAGACGGGTTTGGGTCACACGGGGATAAAAAAGTACTCCATTCCCACAGTTAAATACACTGCTATATAACATACTTCTGACCTCTTAAATCCAACAAACAGTTAATCCAAAAATAATAAATGACACAATATATCACAACCCAATATCGATGACAAAAGGCAAGACAAATAATGAAATATCAGTTTCACGCCGTTTTTAACATAAGCGTGGACGATGTACAACAATGTTTTTTCTTTTTTCTTTAATGACGATCATTTATATTTAATTAAAACCTTAATAAACATGTATAGCAACAGATGTTTTATCTGTAGTCACATCTAACGTTATAGCTCTCATTTAATAAAAGCTCGGTTTTAATACACAAGTAAAGTCTTCAAATTAAAGTACAATTTCGTAACAGCTCTAATAAGCAAGTTATTAAATCTTACATACTCAGTTTTCAGTATGAAATCCGAAAGTATGCTGTAAATGGCTAGGTTGCTTTGCTAACCGATGACGTCGTGTGAAGTTCAGTGAACTTCAGTGATCGGCTCAAAAGCGGAGAAAACACTCATATGATGAAACGACAGGCTCGAGAAAGACGTAAAAGGAACATAGGATGTGTATATACTCTGTTCATAAACATGGCGGTTATTTACCTTCATTTTCTGTTCTTGTTGTCATGTTCAGTGTTCAGTCAGACCAGTGTAATCGATACCTGAGCTCATGAGTGAGAAAACCACGTGATAGTGTTTGGAGAGTGACATTAAACTACTAGACTAAGCTAACTGTGCGTTCACACGATACACGTTCAAATGATAGAAAAGACATAATCTGTGTTAGCAATTCGCGTCTAAACGCGTCTTTACATTATATATAGTGAAGTGCAGCGCGACAGAAGTGTAGCACGGACAAGTGGATCACCGCCGTGAGTAATCATTTTAAAATAAAATTGACTAATTGAAAAATTGAACAAACTTTTTTTTTTTTTTTACTTACAACTTTAAAGATATGTTAATCCTCCAAAAAAACATATTTTCCCACCTCAGGCACAAAATCCTTAATAATATTATCCTTTTTATTCAGGCAAGGGAGTCTTTCTTGTACCACCCCGTCACGGACAATATGAATGCCAGTAGAGTAGTAAAAAAATATATTTATGCACGCAGTGATCCCTCTTTATAGCAGCAATCCATCTCTGACGACGCTCAGGGTTTTTGGGGATATTGTAAAACGTTAATTTCTCATTTCTTTGAGATTTGCTGTTATCGCAGCTTACAGCAGATAGACCATAGATATTATATAGAGACTAGATGCCCTATTGGCCGCTGGGCACCGAGAAATGAGATACCCCTCGCTGCAGCCTGTAGCACGATGACGTAGTTGGATGGTCCAATACGTAGTGGATGGAGGTGTGTTTTGGTGACGCATGCGCAGTAACGATCTCTGGGTTATAATCGTACTATCTATGGTTATAATTCGCCTGCGCTGGTAAAGGTGACATGTTTGCTCAATATTGTATTGAGATGATGTTCTAATCTAACCTGTGTAGTAGTAGTAGTACAGTTTAATAGTAAGTAATTGTTGATGAATAAGTAATTACATAAATGGGAAAGTTATCCGAGTTTCTCTCTACAAAATAGTTAATTTTACAACATTTCAATCACATGATTTTAAACATACATTTGATAGATTAATAGCATGTCCTCACTGCAAGTTTTTTTTTTAATGCGTGTATATAGAACATTTTAAAATAAAGCCTTTTTAATTTTCATTATCAACCCAGTATAAACCTGTCATAATTAAATGTTGCGGGGATATTGCGGGGTTGTTATTATTAGCCATTTTATTTTATTCAGGTCATATTTGCTGTTGAGTGGAAGCAAAAATTAGTCAATAATCTAATTGTCTCTGTAATTTTAAAGGTACAATACAATAAGGTCTGTAAACATCTTACAAAGTAGGCTACACATCCAAGGGAAAATGCAAAAATAATAACAGCATCAAGAAAATAAATCTTGTCAGATGTCAAAAAAAAAAGTGCTTAATGATATTTTGCCTGGTAAGAGTTTTTAATGGCTATTCGTTTTTCCAGTGATCTGTACATAAGGTTCTTGCTGTTCAGTGTCTGCAAGACACGGAAGCTTGTTTTCGCCACGGAGTGAGAAATAAAAAAGGTAATTGCGATTTTTATCTCACTATTCTGACTTTTTATCTAAGAATTGCGTGATATAAAGTCGCAATTGTGTGTTATTAAGTCAGAATTGCGTAATATAAAGTCGCAATTGCGTGTTATTAAGTCATAATTATGAGATATAAACTCGCAATTGCGAGAAATATAGCTTGAAATTCAGACTTTTTTTCTCAGAATTGCATGTTTATATCTCGCTATTCTGACTTTATAATACGCAATTGGGAGATAGTCAGAATGGCATGATATAAAGTCGCAATTGCGTGTAAGTCAGAATTGTGAGATGTGAGATATTAAACTAGCCTACTGAGGTAAAAAATAATAATATTTTTGAATAATATTTATTTGACTTTATAACTCGCAATTGCGAGTTTATATACACAATTCTGAGAAAATATGTCAGAATTGTGAGATATAATCTCGCAATTATGTGTTATAAATTCAGAATTGCGAGAAAAAAAGTCAGAATTCTGACTTTATAACACCCAATTCTGACTTTATATCTCGCAATTCTGACTTTATAACACGCAATTGAGACTTTATTTCACGCAATTCTGACTTTATATCTCACAATTCTGAGAAATAAAGTCAGTAGCCTATGCTAAATGTAAACTCGCAATTGTGAGATAAAAAAGTCTCAATTATTTTTTAAATGTTTTATTTTGTGGCGGAAAAGAGCTTGCATACTCAAGTGACCATTTATATATTCACTTTATTCTTCTTGGAAGATCAAAGCACGCGTGATTGTTTCCGTCACCAAAACACACCACCGCGCTTGCGCGTAACAGAGTCCACTACGTATTGGACCATCCAGCTACGTCATCGTGCTACAGGCTGCAGCGAGGACCTCTTGGGAGAAATACGGCCGCCATCTTAAACCGGTCGTACTCCTAGTTTCGTTGCTTAGCAGCAGTCAGATTCCAGAGCACTGTGGAGCATTTTCCTGTTCTAATCGGCGGACCATCGCAAATAGGGCCCGGGATTACTTTTAACAAGTAAATTTTAACATTACCGTACGTTGAGTTGTATTTTGTGAATAGAATATTACCAGATAATTGAGGAGGAGCAAGGATCTTTGATATTACTGTACTGAACTCGTAGCCAGCTAACGTTAGCTAGGCTATGTTTACTGCATCACTCGACATGGAGAGGTTGGGTAAAGTAATAATTACAAGAGCTTCTCGGTTATCAGATACAAGCATTCAACGGCCCTGTAGTATAAACATATATAAATATAGGTTATTTGTGTTTCGCATGTGATATCAGTAAGCAATGTAACGTTAATAACGTTAACGTTAAGTTACCTGTGTAATACACACATGACGGCGTCGGCGATGCGCAAATCGAGTGTGTGTGTGTGAGAGAGAGAGAGAGAGAGAGAGAGTGTGTGTGTGTGTGTGTGTGTGTGTGTCACAAATCATTATTGTTTCTTCAACTTATTAAAATATCTTACTTTACTTCAACTCTGTTTCTGCTTCTTTATCATATTTATAGTGTGTGATTTATAAAATACCTTATATCCTACATCACATATTATGATTTTGGACGTCTGGTCACTTTATATCTTATATCAGAATATTATATTACTGTTAAGCCTACTATGAATATTAAAATATGCCGAACCATGTGTCCTGGCTGTATCATAGCTACATGAATGACATTTGCAGAAAAAAAACCCCGCATGAAGATCAGTTCGGTATTCAGTGAGTTATGATTAATTAAATGCGCTGACAGCTCATTGCACCTGCCATACAGAATACACTGAGTGGAGCGGGTCTAAGATGGCGGCCCCACGGCTCGACCGCGCTAATAGGCAGTAGCGGTCGATAGGGCGTCTATCTATATGACAGAGAATGTCTAATAAGGGGAGAAGGTTCACTCCATAGACAGTATATAAACTGGACACAGCGACCCCATAGGTTTCAACGGAGAGAAATGAAGTCAATTAGAAGCACTCACTTCCTGATCGCAAGGCGAACTGCGCAGACTCAAACTGAGCTTGACGACGTAGATGTGACGTGTGCAACCTGTAGGTCTTCTAGTCGCTGTGCCGAGAGAAATCTGAGTCATTCCCTTCCGAATCTCGCAGAGACGGAGAGCGTGAGCATTAGCTGTCCATGAGCTAGCAGCGGGAGCAACTTTATCACTCTCTATGGGCTTCTCCCTTGACTTTATGCCTCCACGTCCTCCCGATTGCTTGCGAGCATAACGTAAGATACAAGGTAATGGAGCCTTTTATACATTTTCGTGTTTCTTTAGAAATAAACAATGGACAAACGGTGTCTTTAAACGCCTCAGATGTAAAGTTATTCGCTGTCAAAGTGACGCCAAAATGAATGGGAGTCAATGGAATGCTAACAGCAGGTGGGGGTCCGCTAGCCAATGGGGGCGCCCAGGTCGGCTTCAATGTCTTTCGGAACACTGCCCCCCTGGTTCACTCTCACTACACTTCCGGCTTCTGACTGGTTGCAGTTCCACTCTGATTCCATATGAGGGCGCTCACAGGACGAGTGCAGAATGAATGGTGGTCTATAGAGCTGGTAAGTCCCGCCCCCTCCGTAAAACCCCGCTGGACCTCAAAGTTGAAAAAGCGTCAATGCAAGTGAATGGGAGAAAATAATTATTTTCTGGTCCCATTTGAATTGTGCCATGAATGTGAACATATGTTGTCTGTGAATTTTTTATATAATCTTTCGTGTGAAGAATGCTACAATTTAGCGGGTAGAAGTTTGATACGGGTAGACTTTGTGTGAGAGCACTTTGTGGACTACAACTCTTCGCTGCTTTCGACGCGTTTGAAACGTCAACACCACTAGCACACGGCTCGAGCTCACGGATCCCGCTAGACATGGCTGTGTCTTTGGTGCACTTCACCGCCTTCTTTCAGGGAGAGGACAAAATCGTTGAGGTTGGCGAAAATCACGGGTAAGTCAACTTTATGGGGTGACGTCACATAGTCAAGTCAAGTCAAGAATATTTGTATAGCGCTTTTCACAATACAGATTGTATCAAAGCAGCTTCACAGTAATAAATTAAAATAATAATAAAACGTCCATGTTTGGTAATGCTAATCAATAGTAATATTGATTGATTAATTAAATTGAATATCCCCAACTGAGCAAGCCAAAGGCAACAGTGGCAAGGAAACGAAAAACTCCATCAGGTGACCTAATGGTGACCTAAAACTCCATCAGGTGACCCAATGGTGACCTAAAACTCCATCAGGTGACCTAATGGTGACCTAAAACTCCATCAGGTGACCTAATGGTGACCTAAAACTCCATCAGGTGACCTAATGGAGAAAAAAAAAAAAAAACCTTGGGAGAACCCAGGCTCAGTCGGGGGCCAGTTCCCCTCTGGCGGTTATGAACAGCCGGATTTAACTGTAAGATTAAAACATTTATATGAATGCCTGGTTAAAGAGATGCGTCTTTAATCTAGTTTTGAACTGGGAGAGCGACTCTGAGCAACGAACAGTATCAGGAAGGCTATTCCAGAGTTTTGGAGCTAAATGTGAGAATGCTCTCCCTCCTTTGGTGGACTTAGATATCCTAGGTACGACCAAAAGCCTTGAATTTAGCGATCTTAAAGAGCGCGATGGAATATAGGGCGATAGAAGATCCGTTAAATAGACTGGAGCTAAGTCGTTTAGGGCTTTATAAGTCAGTAACAATACCTTATAATTAATATGGAACTTTATAGGTAACCAGTGTAGAGATGATAAGATCGGTGTTATATGATCATATTTTCTTGTTCTAGTAAGAACTCTAGCGGCTGCATTTTGGACTAACTGTAGCTTGTTTATTGAGGATGCAGGACAACCAGCTAATAGAGCATTACAGTAATCTAGTCTCGAAGTCATGAATGCATGAACTAACTTTTCTGCATCAGAAACTGATAGCATATTACGTAGCTTAGCAATGTTTCTAAGGTGGAAAAATGCCGTTTTTGTAACATATGAAATATGATTTTTAAAAGACAGGTTGCAGTCTAGTATGACACCCAGGTCTTTTACTGTAGAGGATAAAGTAGCAGGACGTCCTACTATGTTAAAGTTGTATTGTGAGAGGTTTTGTGGGCGGTTTTTTGAACCGATGAGTAGTACCTCTGTCTTGTCTGGATTTAATAAAAGAAAATTACGCGTCATCCAATCTTTTATATCTTTAACACACTCTGTCAATTTTGATAATTTAGCGTTTTCATCCGGCCGTGATGAAATATATAATTGAGTGTCATCAGCATAACAATGGAAACTAATTCCATGTTTCCTTATAATATTTCCAAGTGGCAGCATATATATTGAGAATAATAGAGGGCCTAGCACAGATCCCTGCGGCACTCCATAATTTACTGAAGTTATGATCGATTTTTTTCCATTTAAATAGACAAAATGGTAGCGGTCAGATAAGTATGATCTAAACCAGCTTAATGCTTGTCCTTGAACGCCAGTATAATTTTGTAGTCGATCTAAGAGTATTGTGTGATCTATAGTGTCGAACGCAGCACTAAGATCAAGTAAAACTAGTATTGAGATACAGCCTTGGTCAGAAGCTAAAAGTAAATCATTAGTGATTTTAACGAGCGCAGTTTCAGTGCTATGGTCCTGACTGAATCCTGACTGAAACTTTTCATACATGTCATTTTCTTGCAAAAAAGAGCTCAGTTGAGCGGACACAACTTTTTCTAATATTTTAGACATAAATGGAAGATTTGAAATGGGTCTATAATTTGCTAGATTATGTGGGTCTAATTGTGGTTTCTTAATGAGTGGTTTTATAACTGGCAGTTTAAATGTTTTTGGAACATGACCTAAAGATAAAGATGAGTTAATGATATTGAGGAGAGGCTCTTCCACTGTAGGTAACACTTCTTTCAGTAGTTTAGTTGGTATAGGATCTAATAAGCACGTTGTTGTTTTAGATGAAGTGATAAGTTTATTTAGCTCTTTTTGTTCTATAGTTGTAAAGCACTGTAATTGTTCTTGCGGGGTGATAATTGAGGCTGATTTATAAGGCGCGATTGAAGATTGAGTGTTTACAATTGTGGTTCTGATGCTTTCTATTTTCTCAGTGAAGAAGTTCATGAAATCATTACTGCTAAACTGTAACGGGATATTTTGGTCAGGTGACGTTTGTTTATTTATTAGTCTAGCCACGGTGGTAAATAAAAATCTTGGATTATTTTGGTTGTTTTCTATTAGTTTGCGGAGATGCTCAGCCCTTGCCGCTTTTAGGGCCTTTTTATAACGTGACATACTGTCTTTCCACGCGATTCTAAAGACCTCTAAATTAGTTTGTTTCCATTTACGCTCTAATTTACGGGTTTCTCTCTTTAGAACATGCGTAGTATTGTTGTACCATGGTGCTTTAGTTTTCTCTCTGACCTTTTTTAATCTAATGGGTGCAACAATATCCAATGTTCTAGAGAGAATGGTGCTCATAGTGCTAGTTACTTCCTCTAATTCGTCTGTTTGTTTGGGTTCAGGCAGTAACTGAGACAAATCAGATAAGCAATTTGAGAAATTATCTATGGTGGATGGAAGGATTGTTCTGCCTGGTCGGTAACGCGGCGCAGTATGACATAGTACTGTAGTCCGTAATATACAAGTTACCAGGAAGTGGTCACTGACACCATCACTTTGTGGAATTATATCTATATCGGTTGGATCGGTTCCATATGATATAATTAAATCGAGTGTATGATTAAGACGATGAGTTGGTCCGGTGACGTTTTGCTTGACCCCAAAGGAGTTTAATAAATCTGTGAACACAGCCCCTAACGCATCATTTGAATTATCTACGTGTATGTTGAAATCTCCAACAATTAATGCTTTATCGACGTTGACCAATAGATCTGAGAGAAAATCTGCAAACTCTTTTAGGAAATCAGCGTAGGGCCCTGGCGGTCTATATACGGTAGCCAAGGCTAGAGATAATAGGGATTTTTTCCTTACATCTAAGAGCGACATGTAGTCTTTCTCGTTATGTCTTTTCCACAACTGCTAGCCGACGAATCATACCATATACTGTCAAACTTGTAACATGAAAGATTATATAAAAAATTCACAGACAACATATGTTCACATTCATGGCACAATTCAAACGGGACCAGAAAATAATTATTTTCTCCCATTCACTTGCATTGACGCTTTTTCAACTTTGAGGTCCAGCGGGGTTTTACGGAGGGGGCGGGACTTACCAGCTCTATGGAGCTATACCCCTCAAAATCCACTTTTCTCAAGATATAATTTTTTGTCTAGTAATTTGAATGTTGTATTCGAAAGGAGATGCAAAGAAATTGCTTATTGCTGGGTGTTAGATTTTTTAGAGTCACTTATTTGCTTTAAAAAGTCTTTCAAAATGTCAATGACGTCATACACATCATACGACCAGAGATACTGCTTTACGGCAATCCTTCAGTCACTGTGGTGCTTTCGCGCTCTGCACTTTATTTTCTCTCGAGGCATCGCCAGCACAGCTGACACAGGTAAACACACGTGCTAGAAGAGTTTCTGCTAGAATACATTCTGTTCCCGCTTCAGATACCACGATGCCATCAAGCGGTATCTCTGGTCGTAACCAGTCCTTCACTGACCAATCAGCGTTCATTAGCAGAATGCTAGCGTGTTATGGGCAACAACAACTCAACCTGTAAGAAATCGAAAGGACATAAGTACTCGTTCATTCAATTTTCGACCTATAACCCATGTTGAACTTGCCAAACCTACAATCAAATCTGAGATTTCTCAACGGCAATCGGGTGAAAGAGACAAATTTAGCCGTCTAGCTCCATAGACTCCCATTCATTTTGCACTCGGGCGATTGCCCCCAGTGGAACTCTGGTGGAACTACAACCAAAAATTCGGTACAATAGGACTTAATAGGGAGTGAACAGGCTTTCCGTAGACGGTCTCTATATGATGTCTATGGTTGAACAGACTGATGTGTGCTCAACGGCAGTGTTTCTCTTCCTCGGGTCACGATGAGACGCCACCTGACGCTCATAACAAGATCCTGGAGAAGTTTCCGGAGAACATCCCTCGCCAGCACGTCAACATCATTCCTCCGGCCACAGAGAAGACCATAGAAGAGGTACAGGACAACATCAGCACACACACACCACTGGCTTTCACAAGTCACATGTGTCATGAACCCTCGGAGAGAATGTCTGATCGCCAGACACGGGACTTGCACTATGTAGATCACCTTATTATTATTATTATTATTATTAGTCAAATGTCTATGATGGTTTTATTAAAAAAAGAACATGTGTAGCATGGCTTGGAAAAGCATGTGTAAATATGTTTTATTAAATGGGTTCAGTTTTCAAGTGCGTCACATTTTCACACACAAGAACCCTCAAGGTGTGGAATGCCAAAGCTGACATAATAATAAATACATAAATAAATATACGAAGAAATGTAAAAATGCCCATCTCTGATCACTGTGTGACTTCTTGCGAAGGCACGTCCACAAACCTCGTGTGTTTCGTTCGGTCTCCACAAGGTGTCGCTGTGGCCTCAAAGCTTCAGCACTGCAGAAGTAATGCAGAAATAAATCAATGAAATCAAATAAATAAATGTGGAAAATTATACATAAATACAAAAATAATGATAAATACGTTTGTTTGTTTTTACATTTCCTTGTATATTTTCTTGTACCCTCCCTCTCCCTCTCATTCTCCCCCTCCCTCTCCCTCTCCCCCTCCCTCTCCCTCTCCCTCTCCCCCTCCCCCTCCCCCTGGCCCTGCCTCTCCCATATGAACTATTTGGGGGCTCAAAATCTGATGAGGCAGAGTTAGAGTCCTCAACAACAGATTCCTGCAAAAACAAGCGAAGTGTTATGGTTGAAGTGTAAACTTTCTACAGCATAATGTTGGTGTAATGTATTATGATGAATCTTCTTTTTTTTAGGTGAAATTTTTTTTTTAATTGAAAGCATACGTCTAAACGGCGTGTACAAGTTTGGTAGAGGCTACATTCTTGCAAGTAAATATATATAAGATGTACAAAATCATATTTTAGGATACCTAACATGTCTGTGATATTTGTTTATTTGTCTTGCCTCAAGCTATAATGCAAATCGATTTGTAAAATTTGTAGATTCATTTTTGGTAGCTTGATATTATAATATTGACGATATATGGTTATTATATACCACTCAAACATTGCATTGAAGTATCATATAGATTCAATAAAACGGTAACCAATACACTAGGCCAGGGGTGCCCAATCCTGCTATTGGCGATCGACTGTCCTGCACAGTTCATCTCCAACCCTAATCAAACACACCTGCCTTTAATTTTCAAGTGATCCTGACGTGCTCTGAAGACCTTAATTGTTTGCTTCAGGTGTGTTTGATTAGGGTTGGAGATGAACTGTGCAGGACAGTCGATCGCCAATAGCAGGATTGGGCACCCCTGCACTAGGCTACTATAATGACGCTGGCTTGTAAACGTGAGCATCGCGATCGTTTCTCGTTTGAAAAAATAAAACCCATGAAATTATATTCAGACATACTGAAATATATGCCACTGTACCTGGGATGAAGACATTTCACACGCGACGCAAGCAGAGCACCTGCATGTGAACTCCTCCTACAGTGTTCTGGGCTATCATGGTTGTCAACTAATGCACGTGCATGTATGACAGAGTTTACGACAGTAGTAGAGGACAATACTGTTTCTCAACTGTAGGGGGACCCCGAGAGCAAAAAAAAGAAAAGTAACCTAGTGCTGCTTTAATTTTTTTCCATATTTATTTATGTATTTTTTTTATTATGTCAGCTTTGGCATTCCATACCAAGGCTGCATCTTTTCCGTTATTCTGTTTCTGATTAAAATAAATGGTATTTTAAATGTTATAGGGCCAAATGCAGTGTGTCGTCTCCCGGTGATGAATGTGGTGTTTGGCGATCATGCTTGTATATGATACTGGGGTAAAATATGAATGTGTAAACAAAATAAATGAGTGGTTACTTGAAAACGTATGCATACAGAACTGGTGCGTCCCCTCCTCTCTGCGGTGGTGCTTGCGTTACGACCGGGAACTGGAACTGCACCCTCATCTAAAGCATAACGCATCCAGTGCATTTAATAACTACATGAGGAGTAGAAAAGGCAAACGCAGTGCAAATTGCACTTTTCTTTTATGGCTAAACTTCTGGTCCATTCCTGATCGAGTACGCAGTTAATATAAAGCAAAATCTTTATATCAAGCTTTTAAACCAATATTCTCCCCACAATATTTGCATATCCAAAATTTGTCGGAATAACAAATCATTTGATATAAACCCTGTGGTGGGAAAATATACATCTACCCTTTCAAATCTAGACATGTTGAACACAAGGTGTCGTGTCGCCGTCACAAACTGAGCCTTTTATTGAAAAACAAAGTGTCAAACTTGTATCACTCCTTAGTCGTAAGGTATTTTCTATTTTTGCGTAAAAATGACAAACATCAAGATCGTGTGGTGATTGAGTTGCCGTCCGAATCCACATCAAACTATTAAAAATTCACAGATTGAATCCTTTTTTATCACTGCTTAACACTGTGTCTCTTTCCTTCAGTGAGTTTGCTTGTTAACAGCAGGTGTTCATCACTAATGCTCAATCATCAGATGTATTTGTACAGACGTCACATGAGAAACAATCACGTCTGAATAGGGCTCTTGACTACAAAACATAAAACATGCAAAATTGCCCAGAAAAACTTATATTACAAGTATAACAAAATAATTTAGTTATTATTAAAGGGGTCATGACATGTTTTTTTTTTTTTTTATTATTGTTATGTTCCCTTAGGTGCAATTATAGTATTACTATAGTTTTTTTTACAAAAAACTTTTAAAATGTAGTGATTTATGACCTTTTCACACCCTGTTTCTCATCCTCTGATTCAAACAGTCTGTTTTGGGGGTGTTTCCCCTTTAAGAGTTCAGTGTTAACGCCCACTGCTATGATTGGCTAACGTCAGTGCCTATGCATCAATTATTAACGCCCCCAGCCAGAACATTTGCGGATTCAGCGTATTTAAAAAGTAGTTTAAAGTTTTAAACACATTACTTACAGTTTGCGTCGTCGTTGTTGAGCCCAGAATAGTCGGCACGGACTTATCTTTGAGCAACAGTTTTCTGGCAAAGCCAGCATCATATGGGATTTGTTCTCAAAACAGTCATCCTTCAAATGTATAGAACAAACGCTTAAACTAACACTGCCGTGACTGAGACGTCCGCAAAAAATAAATTGCATCCATTTTTCCCTGACGACTGGATCTTTCGCAGCGTATTCAAAGATGTTGTTTGTCCACAGCCAGGGACAGCACATCTGCGGCATCGTAATTTCCCTGTACACAGACCCACTCGCTGTCCGTCCACTGAACACTTGTGAGGGGCGCAGCGCGCGGGCGCGACAACGATGCGAAATGAGCGTAGTTGCCTTGCGCTTAAAGCGTAGTTGTCTTGTGCTGGAGGCGGTCATATGCAAACGCTGGTACGTCACTTCGTACCGTGACGTCACTTCTTACCATGGATCCAGAACGAGCTGTATTTAGAGCTTGATTAAATAAATGATTCGTTTATAATGGGGAGGACGTCTTAAGCTATGAAACTTGCAGGACGTTTTAATGGTACAAAGACCTCTTATATACCAAAAGATCAAGGCAAATTTGGTTTCTCATGTCATGACCCCTTTAATACATTAACAATGTGTTGTACAGATAAGTGTGATTTGATTGGATGCTCGATTATTATCTGTATCTGCCATGATAGCCTGATATGTCAATACCAAACTGTGTTTCAGAAAGTGAATGAGAGCGGGATGGAGGACAGCCGTCCGCTGCCGTCGTCGCTGCAGGAGAAGCCTGGCCGTGTGCCGCGCGCGGAGACGCCAGTGGACTCCATGCTGAAGGACATGGCCACCATCATCTTCTGCACCTTCCTGCTGGCCGGCTGGGTGGCCTTCATCATCACGTACCCCAAGGTGAACACACCCCCCAGAAGACATGACTGACCGTTAGAAAGCTACTCACTCGGTCGATGAGGGGATTTCAGCATTTTCAGATGTGTTTGGGACATGGCTTTTGTAAAATGGTATTGTGTGTGTGTGTGTTCAGAGCATGCAGAAGCAGCAGCAGTTCCAGCAGCAGATGGAGGAGAAGCTCGAGCTCCTGCAGCGCCAGCAGCTCGTCTTCCAGCCGCCCGCAGACCCCGAGTTCCTGGAGGCGGGCCGGACCCGGTGCGAGAGCTCGGCCCACAGCAGCCCCAACATCACCCCGCGCGCCTCCAACCACTCCGACCTCTCCCAGCCCGACGCGGCACACTCCGCCGCGGAGCACGACGACACCGGTCAGCACTCACACACACACACACCAGCGGTCAGCACACTCCTCACACACACACACCACCGGTCAGCACTCCTCACACACACACACACCACCGGTCAGCACTCCTCACACACACACACCAGCGGTCAGCACACTCCTCACACACACACACCACCGGTCAGCACTCCTCACACACACACACACACACCACCGGTCAGCACTCCTCACACACACACACCAGCGATCAGCACACTCCTCATACACACACACCACCGGTCAGCACTCCTCACACACACACACCAGCGGTCAGCACACTCCTCATACACACACACCACCGGTCAGCACTCCTCACACACACACACCACCGGTCAGCACTCCTCACACACACACACACCACCGGTCAGCACTCCTCATACACACACACCACCGGTCAGCACTCCTCACACACACACCACCGGTCAGCACTCCTCACACACACACACACCACCGGTCAGCACTCCTCACACACACACACACACCACCGGTCAGCACTCCTCACACACACACACCACCGGTCAGCACACTCCTCATACACACACACCAGCGGTCAACACACTCCGCCGCGGAGCACGACGACACCGGTCAGCACTCCTCACACACACACACACCACCGGTCAGCACTCCTCATACACACACACCACAGGTCAGCACTCCTCATACACACACACCACCGGTCAGCACTCCTCATACACACACACCACCGGTCAGCACTCCTCATACACACACACCACCGGTCAGCACTCCTGACACACACACACCACCGGTCAGCACACTCCTCATACACACACACACCACCGGTCAGCACTCCTCACACACACACACACCACCGGTCAGCACTCCTCACACACACACACCACCGGTCAGCACACTCCTCATATACACACACCCCACCGGTCAGCACTCCTCATACACACACACACCACCGGTCAGCACTCCTCACACACACACACCACCGGTCAGCACACTCCTCATATACACACACACCACCGATCAGCACACTCCTCATATACACACACACCACCGGTCAGCACTCCTCACACACACACCCCACCGGTCAGCACTCCTCATACACACACACACCACC
The DNA here is from genome assembly GCF_949152265.1 of Phoxinus phoxinus. NCBI lineage: Eukaryota > Metazoa > Chordata > Actinopteri > Cypriniformes > Leuciscidae > Phoxinus > Phoxinus phoxinus. The sequence goes on along the minus strand of NC_136898.1, from coordinate 24,588,992 downwards.
GGTCAGCACTCCTCACACACACACACCACCGGTCAGCACACTCCTCATATACACACACACCACCGATCAGCACACTCCTCATATACACACACACCACCGGTCAGCACTCCTCACACACACACACCACCGGTCAGCACACTCCTCATATACACACACACCACCGATCAGCACACTCCTCACACACACACACCACCGGTCAGCACTCCTCACACACACACACACACCACCGATCAGCACACTCCTCATATACACACACACCACCGGTCAGCACTCCTCACACACACACACCACCGGTCAGCACACTCCTCATATACACACACACCACCGATCAGCACACTCCTCACACACACACACCACCGGTCAGCACTCCTCACACACACACACACACCACCGATCAGCACACTCCTCATATACACACACACCACCGGTCAGCACTCCTCACACACACACACCACCGGTCAGCACACTCCTCATATACACACACACCAGCCAAACGTCTGGATCGAGACATTTTTCATGTTTTTGAAACACAAGAAGTCAAGCCATCTTCATTTATACAGCGCTTTTAACAATGTAGATTGTTTCAAAGCTGCTTTACAGAGATAAACGTATAATTTAAAGGGCACCTATTATGACATTTAAAATGTTCCTAATGTTGTGTTGGGAGTCCCCAACAACAGTTTTACGTGCATGCAATGACAAAAAACACTTTTGTTGTCGTATAATATGCATTTATTTTTACCTGATTTGCTCACCGACTCCCAAATGATTCGTTCAACGACTCGTTTTCCAAACCCCTCCTTTGCGCGACGCTAATCTGCGTTGATTGGTCAGATGACCCAGCAGTGTTTACAGAGATAATACTTATTGTTTAACACGGAGTACAATGATGCTTTTATCAATTAAATCGTGTTATAATAATGATTATAGTCCACTGCTTTGTAGTTTGTAGTAAAAAACTAAAAATAAGATAAATAATTTAATGTTATGTTAGCGAGCATAGCCCAGAGTTCATATTGTAAAAGCACAATCAGTCTTTGTTTGCGTTAGCCCGATGCATAAACATAACGTTTTTACAAAAAAAAAAAAAAAAAAATGCAGTTACGTTACTAAGAGGTATTATTATATTCTTTAGACAACTCCGAAAACAACGACAAACACTTCACATATCTCAATACAATTGTCATTAAAGACCTAGAAGCTAAACGGCGCTTACACAACAAACAAAATAATTATTAAGCATGCTACATAAAAGCAACAATTATTAATAACACTTACAGGTTGTGATACGGAGGAGGAAGCTGATGCAAATACACTTGGAACTGAGCCTTCCTTCAATATCAGCCGGCTCGCGAATCCCAGTTTGATTGCATTTAAGTTTAGCAATCGTCTTCAAAATCCAAAATGGCGCGAACAAAGCACAAGGCTCGGACTATACTTCTGTGGTATAGTTGTATATATGAATTGTAGCCACTTAGTCTTCAAATGCTGACTTCACTTGAGTCGCACTTCAGAACACAGCGTCTCGTCGCCCTGATATTTTCCCTGCTGGCCTTGGAGCGCAATAAGTGGGCGTCTCGTATTCAAATAACTTGACAAGTTGACGTCATCTAGTCAGAGAAAAAGCTTCGGTCTTCTAACGATTCATAAAAAAGACTCCGAGTCGACTCTCACTTTTGAAAGACAATAACTTTATATACGGTGCACTTTCATATTTCATACTTTGCAGGATGTTTTTGTTCACTTAGATCTATGTTACACACTACATGAAAGGTAAATTTCAAAATTCCATAATAGGTGCCCTTTAAGGTAACAGAGATAGTTTTGGCTTTATAGCGGTTCTTGAATAAAGATATTTTCCAGCTAAAGTTAGTTTTGATTGATTCACTTCCGTCGAAAGGATCATTAGTTATTAAATTAGGGGCCGCTAAGACGACACCGGTCTCTCTACACAGACTTTAAACTGAACCTGTGAGAAACACTGATGGCGCTCACGTGCGCATCAAGAATTAATTCTATAGTTATGTGCGTTTGAATATATGTGCGCATGTTTGTAATTCTCTACAAACCAAGCCTTAACAAACTACTTGTCTGGCCTTAAATTTTACACAGAATTGTATCACGCGAAACCGAAATTATCTCGACAACGCTTTAACCACATAAATTCAGCCCCAAAGACCTGTTTATTTCTATACAAGACATTACTCAGATTACACCAAGATTTAGGGCCCTATCACACACACACACACACACACACACACCCGGCGCCACGCATGTGTGTTCTGCTAGTTTCAGCCCGACGCACTTATCATTTTCACGTCCTGTCCACGTTGTTTAAATAGCAAGTCTATTTAAGTCTCTAAAGACTCTTTGCTAAAGAAGTCTCTTCTGCTCACCAAGGCTGCATTTATTTGATTAAAAATACTAATAAAACAGTAATATTGTGCAATATTATTACAAAGTAAATCATCAGTTCTCTATGTGAATATACAGTAAAGTGTCATTTATTCCTGTGATCAAAGCTGAATGTTCAGCATTACTCCAGTCTTCAGTGTCACATGATCCTCCAGAAATCAGTGTAATATGATGATTATGATGCTCAAGACACATTTATGATTATTATCACTAATATAATATTTCACAATATTACTGTTTTATTAGTATTTTTAATCAAATAAATGCAGCCTTGGTGAGCAGAAGAGACTTCTTTTAAAAAAGGAAAACTTTTGTGTGTGTGTGTGTGTGTGTGTGTGTGTGTGTGTGTGCGTGCGTGCGTGCGTGCGTGCGTGCGTGCGTGCGTGCGTGCGTGCGTGTGTGTGTGTGTGTGTGTGTGGACTTCTGTTTTTGACTCTGCTCTTGTCCTGTGACTGCAGAGGAAGAGTCCAGCGTGGTCCGGATTGGGAAGATCACGTTCAGCCCCAGAGATGTGCTGGGACACGGAGCGGAGGGGACTATAGTGTACAGGCAAGTCCGCTTTATATAGGGATCGAAAATCAATTCCAATCAATCGAATTCTGGAGGACAGGAATCAGATACTCGTTATAAAATTTTAATTTAAATTCCTCTTATCGATTCCTTTGAGAGTATTTCAATATGACTTTACACCATTCAAGCGCGAGACGACAGTTTATTGGACCCGTGCAGCGGAAAGAGGAGTGTGTTCCTGCGCAAACGTTCCCTGCTGCAGTTTCAGAAAACAACTCTGACCAGAGAAACCCAGTCTAAAGTCAGCGGCGCATTAGTCAGATGCTATTTTAAGGGCGCATGCTTGGCCATAATGTAGCATGTGAACAACACACACACACACACTTTGCTTCTCTCATCTACACAGACGCAGCAGTTCATATTTTTGCAAATCATACATAATTACAAGGAAAAATATTACCACACGAGGGAGATCATTGTGGTGTCCATGAAGATAGGCATAGATCTAGATTACACATTTACCCAAATTATTATCCGCCTGTTTAACCGAAGCTAATAGTGTGGGTTTCTCCATCATCCCCAATGTCACTTCTCTGTGTTTTACGGCCCTGACGAGAACGTCGGTTTCCTCGGCTGTGAACCGCTCCTGGCGTGCGCCGGCAAATCCGCCGTTATAATAGCGATCCGCCATGGAACAAATGCGGCGGCTCTTAAAGGGAATGTGAGAGGACGCTCTGATTGGTTTATTGCACGTTACGCCCAAACCACACCTATGAGTAATGAAGCGACTGCAGACCAACACATTTTAGATTTGCGTCGGGCGCAAGAGTAGTTTATCCCGCCGGTAAAATAGCAACAGCGCCGGGATCCGCCCACAAAGTTACTTGCGTTTCAGAACGTTACAATAGGGCCCTGAGTGTGAATATCTACGTTGTTGTTTTTTACCTTATTGGAATCTGAATTAGGAATCGATAAGAATCAGAATCGTTCAAATTAAAACAACTACTTTGTAGTGTGTGTGTTTGTGTGTGAGTGTGAGTGTGAGTGTGAGTGTGTGTTTGTGTCTGTGTCTGTGTGTGTGTGTGTGTGTGTGTGTGTGTGTGTGTGTGTGTGTGTGTGTGTGTGTGAGTGTCTGTGTGAGTGTGAGTGTCTGTGTCTGTGTGTCTGTGTGTGTGTGTGTGTGTGTGTGTGTGCTCTGTCACTCTTCCAGACTCAGAGTCTCTCTGTGTGGTTTATGAGTGAACTGTATTGTTGAAGCGAGCGCTGTGTAAATGAAGGTGTCTTGCCTTGGGTTCAGGGGTCAGTTTGATAACCGTCCCGTGGCTGTGAAGAGGATTCTCCCAGAATGCTTCAGTTTCGCTGACCGTGAGGTTCAGCTTCTGCGCGAGTCGGACGAGCACCCGAACGTGATCCGCTACTTCTGCACCGAGAGAGACCGGCAGTTCCAGTACATCGCCATAGAGCTGTGCAGCAACACACTGCAGGAGGTACACACACACACACACCCTGTGCAGCAACACACTGCAGGAGGTACACACACACACACCCTGTGCAGCAACACACTGCAGGAGGTACACACACACACACCCTGTGCAGCAACACACTGCAGGAGGTACACACACACACACACCCTGTGCAGCAACACACTGCAGGAGGTACACACACACACACCCTGTGCAGCAACACACTGCAGGAGGTACACACACACACAAACACACACACACACCCTGTGCAGCAACACACTGCAGGAGGTACACACACACACACACACCCTGTGCAGTAACACACTGCAGGAGGTACACACACACACACACACACACACACACACACACACACCCTGTGCAGCAACACACTGCAGGAGGTACACACACACACACACACACCCTGTGCAGCAACACACTGCAGGAGGTACACACACACACACCCTGTGCAGTAACACACTGCAGGAGGTACACACACACACACACACACACACCCTGTGCAGTAACACACTGCAGGAGGTGACACACACACACACACACACAAACAACCTGTGCAGCAACACACTGCAGGAGGTACACACACACACACACACACAACCTGTGCAGCAACACACTGCAGGAGGTACACACACACACACACACACACACACACACACACACACACACACACACACACACACACACACAACCTGTGCAGCAACACACTGCAGGAGGTACACACACACACACACACCCTGTGCAGTAACACACTGCAGGAGGTGACACACACACACACACACACACACCCTGTGCAGTAACACACTGCAGGAGGTGACACACACACAAACAACCTGTGCAGCAACACACTGCAGGAGGTACACACACACACACACAACCTGTGCAGCAACACACTGCAGGAGGTGACACACACACACACACACACCCTGTGCAGTAACACACTGCAGGAGGTACACACACACACACACACACACACACACCCTGTGCAGCAACACACTGCAGGAGGTACACACACACACACACACACCCTGTGCAGTAACACACTGCAGGAGGTACACACACACACACACACACACACACCCTGTGCAGCAACACACTGCAGGAGGTGACACACACACACACACACACACACACACACACACCCTGTGCAGTAACACACTGCAGGAGGTACACACACACACACCCTGTGCAGCAACACACTGCAGGAGGTACACACACACACACAAACACACACACACACCCTGTGCAGCAACACACTGCAGGAGGTACACACACACACACACACACACACACACCCTGTGCAGTAACACACTGCAGGAGGTACACACACACCCTGTGCAGTAACACACTGCAGGAGGTACACACACACACACACACACACACACACACCTGTGCAGCAACACACTGCAGGAGGTACACACACACACACACACACACCCTGTGCAGCAACACACTGCAGGAGGTACACACACACACACACCCTGTGCAGTAACACACTGCAGGAGGTGACACACACACAAACAACCTGTGCAGCAACACACTGCAGGAGGTACACACACACACACACAACCTGTGCAGCAACACACTGCAGGAGGTACACACACACACACACCCTGTGCAGTAACACACTGCAGGAGGTACACACACACACACACACACAACCTGTGCAGCAACACACTGCAGGAGGTACACACACACACACACACACACACACACACCCTGTGCAGTAACACACTGCAGGAGGTACACACACACACACACACACACTGACGCTTCACTGCGGTTTCTCACACACATCAGAGACAGAGATATATGTGACAGTATCAGAGCTTTAAATCTGGCCTAAAGTGCTCAGTGTAATTTCTGTTGTTAGGCAATGCAGTGTATTGTTGTTTATTTGTAAATAATTGCTTATTTCTGTGTTGTGTTGTCTTGTGTTGTGATGTGATGTGTTGTGTTGTGATGTGTTGTGTTGTGTTGTGATGTGTTGTGTTGTGATGTGTTGTCTTGTGTTGTGATGTGTTGTGTTGTGATGTGTTGTGTTGTGTTGTGTTGTGATGTGTTGTGTTGTGATGTGTTGTCTTGTGTTGTGATGTGTTGTGTTGTGATGTGTTGTGTTGTGTGTCAGTATGTGGAGCGGAAGGACTTTGACCGGCACGGCCTGGAGCCGGTGACACTGCTGGAGCAAACCATGTCCGGACTGTCCCATCTACACTCCCTGAACATAGGTGACCGTCATCTGGACGTCAGCGGCGCGTGTGTACAGGAGGAGCTCAGGAGTAACATCTGATCATTCACTCTCCCCGACACGTCACCCGAGACGTCTTTCTCTCTCCAGCCGAACAGAAATGCAGGTGTGTGAGGAACACACTCCAGATGTTCTCCATATAGTGACTCCAATGGTCCAGCGGGTCGAAGGTCCAGATGTGAGTTTCAGCTTCAAAGTCTCTCACGATCCAGCCGAGGAATAAGAGTCTTATCTAGACAAACCAGCCGCCATTTTATATAGAAATAAACATTTATACACTTTTAACCACAAATGCTCATCTTGCACTCGCTGTGATGCGACACACATTACGTAATCACGCTGAAAGGTCACGCGTGACGTCGGCGGAAAAACTCTAATCTCAGACCCTGTTTACACGAGAACGCTCGCGGGTGAAAACGTAATTTTTTTTTATGGGATGTGCCTTTCGTTTACACGGCGACGGCGTTTTTGGGGCTTAAAACGCAAAAAAGTGAAACCCCCCTCCAGAGTGGAAATCTTAAAACCGCTCCACCGTCGCGTTCCCGTCTAAACGGTAAAAACGCAAAAGTCTGCTAGACAGTGAAGGCGTCGCGTACGCGTTTACGTCACAGGCATGCGCCAGTACAGGAAAATAACAAAACATTATCAAACTAAAATATAACATTAATTTCACTGACAAAAACAACAAAAAAATCTGTAATTTTTGAGCGACACGTGAAGAGCACTGAGGGTTAAAGCAGCAGCTTTACCGTATTAAACATGAAGAACTGTGTCACTGCGAAATATAGTCTCTTAAAACGTATAAAAACAAATGCGCTACCTCAATGCTAAGCTCTATGGGAAATTACATTACAAAGCTAACATTTAGCATGCGATCAAAATACACATTTAGAACGAACTCAACTTCATTAACAAAGGATTTCATTACTAGTATTCTTAGTGCTAGATGTGTTGGGCAAGCTACTTGGAAAGTTTAGTGAGCTAAGCTAGCAGTTACTCTTCATTAAATTCAGCTTCACTACACTGAAGCTAACGTTACCTCCCTGGGAAATGTAGCAAGCTAAGCTACAGCAATATGGCAAAAGTAGCTTACTACATCCAAGCTATTTTATTTATTTATTCATTTGTATCATTTTTAAACATCATGTCAGTTAAACAGATAGGCAGGCATAATTTATCAGTTCAATTGTTTATTCACAAACTGTTCCAAACCAATTTGTAAAAAAAAAGAAAAGAAAAAAAAACATAACTATATATAAAACCATATAACTATAAAAAACTATAACAAAACCAGGTGTCGAGAGTGTATGTGTCTTTCCATTAAACAAATTTCTCACGTGTCAGCCCAAGGATTGAGATTGGTACGTGAGGTCCACATCCGGAGCAGAATGTGCTGGTAATGCACCTAAAGCTGGTTGAAGGGCCCTAGGATATATTTTTTTATACATTCCAAATTATTTATTTTTTAATTTTTAAATTTTTCTGTATTCGGTTTTTTTCCGGTTTAATATTTTTGGACTCCCATTTTAATGGATACATTCAATTTTTGTAATAAAAAAGTATTAATAGACATTAATAATTAATTCATGTCTAATTAATTGAAACCATGAAATTTATACAATTTTAAAATTCATCTATTAAAATTAATTAAATTTAGGGAAATTTATGATTTAAAAAAAAAAGAAGAGAATTTATCAAATATTGTTTTCTTTTTGTTTTGTTTTCTTGATTCCATTTTAATGGTTTAATTTCATTGTAATAACCAATGATTTAAGCAAAACTTTCTTCAAAGGTTAAACCAACCTTTTATTTTGACGGGTTGCCGTGTAGACCTTTGAGTCTCTGTGTTTTTATGATTTGACGATAGTTTTTCTCAAATCAAGCTAAAATGCTGCTGAAGTGACTCTCAGAGCGGCTGTGTGGATAAAGTTCATGCATTAATGTCCTCATAGAGGCTGAAAACATTGCGAGCGTCATGCATGCCTCAGTGTGTTTGAGTGTGTGGTAAATGAAACCACGTGTTCATTCAGAGACATGCAGAACATGATTCCTCTTTATGCGAATATTCACGTACACTAGTCTATATGGCGATTTTATTTAAATTTACTGACCTACCTTTCATCCAAGATATGACAATTCCGTGAATTTCCGCGTTATTTGGTAAATTCCGTTTTTATGCCTGGATTCCGCGAACGAGGCTGAATCCAATTACCTATTCGTTTGTTACTTATTGACGCGCGGACCTCCCCTTTAAATGACGCGACGCTTCCTTAAGAACCCTGTGTGTATTATTGCTCGCACCAAGCTCTGTTAGAAAATAATTAACAAATTCGGCATTTCTCAGCCACATGTAAGGGTGCGTTAAATCCGACTAAACGTATTAATAGAGCATATATTGATCTAGTGGAAAACGAATCCGCCTATTGCATTTTCTGCACATTTCGCGGCGCTGTTTCTCACCCGCCTCAGAGGGTGCGTTAAAGTGGACATGATCCCGTTATAGGACAGCTAATACTCTAACGAAATCCACATTTTAAGCAGTTTTTACTGTAGAATTATTGTTTTATGAAGCTTTGAACTTGACACATTACACAAAGCACAAAGATCCGCCTATTGCATTTTCCGCCCATTTCGTGGCGCTGTTTCTCACCCGCCTCAGAGGGTGCGTTAAAATGGACATTATCCTGTTATAGGACATCTGTTCCTCTAATGAAATCCACATTTTGAGCAGTTTTTACTGTAGAATTATTGTTTTATGAAGCTTTGACTTTTTTTTACTATTTTTTACTATTTAAAATCCGCTCCACCGCTCCGCTCCTACTCCACGTCTGACCCAGGATCTGGGTGTGTGTGAGAGAGAGATTGTGTGTGTGTGTGTGTGTGTGTGTGTGTGTCAAGTCAAGTCAAGAATATTTATATAGTGCTTTTCACAATACAGATTGTATCAAAGCAGCTTCACAGTATTAAATTAAAATAATAATAAAACGTCCATGTTTGGTAATGCTAATCAATAGTATTATTCATTGATTAATTAAATTGAATATCCCCAACTGAGCAAGCCAAAGGCAACAGTGGCAAGGAAACGAAAAACTCCATCAGGTGACCTAATGGAGAAAAAAAAACCTTGGGAGAACCCAGGCTCAGTCGGGGCCAGTTCCCCTCTGGCGGTTATGAACAGCCGGATTTAACTGTAAGATTAAAACATTTATATGAATGCCTGGCTGAAGAGATGCGTCTTTAATCTAGTTTTGAACTGGGAGAGCGAGTCTGAGCAACGAACAGTATCAGGAAGGCTATTCCAGAGTTTTGGAGCTAAATGTGAAAAAGCTCTCCCTCCTTTGGTGGACTTAGATATCCTAGGTACGACCAAAAGCCTTGAATTTAGCGATCTTAAAGAGCGCGATGGAATATAGGGCGATAGAAGATCCGTTAAATAGACTGGAGCTAAGCCGTTTAGGGCTTTATAAGTCAGTTACAATACCTTATAATTAATACGGAACTTCATAGGTAACCAGTGTAGAGATGATAAGATCGGTGTTATATGATCTAATTTTCTTGATCTAGTAAGAACTCTAGCGGCTGCATTTTGGACTAACTGTAGCTTGTTTATTGAGGATGCAGGACAACCAGCTAATAGAGCATTACAGTAATCTAGTCTCGAGGTCATGAATGCATGAACTAACTTTTCTGCATCAGAAACTGACAGCATATTACTTAGCTTAGCAATGTTTCTAAGGTGGAAAAAGGCAGTTTTTGTAACATATGAAATATGATTTTTAAAAGACAGGTTGCAGTCTAGTATGACACCCAGGTCTTTTACTGTAGAGGATAAAGTAGCAGGACGTCCTACTATGTTAAAGTTGTATTGTTAGAGGTTTTGTGGGCGTTTTTTTGAACCGATAAGTAGTACCTCTGTCTTGTCTGGATTTAATAAAAGAAAATTACGCGTCATCCAATCTTTTATATCTTTAACACACTCTGTCAATTTTGATAATTTAGCGTTTTCATCCGGCCGTGATGAAATATATATTTGAGTGTCATCAGCATAACAGTGGAAACTAATTCCATGTTTCCTTATAATATTTCCAAGTGGCAGCATATATATTGAGAATAATAGAGGGCCTAGCACAGATCCCTGCGGCACTCCATAGTTTACTGAAGTTATGATCGATTTTTCTCCATTTAAATAGACAAAAATGGTAGCGGTCAGATAAGTATGATCTAAACCAGCTTAATGCTTGTCCTTGAACGCCAGTATAATTTTGTAGTCGATCTAAGAGTATTGTGTGATCTATAGTGTCGAACGCAGCACTAAGATCAAGTAAAACTAGTATTGAGATACAGCCTTGGTCCGAAGCTAAAAGTAAATCATTAGTGATTTTAACGAGCGCAGTTTCAGTGCTATGGTCCTGAATGAATCCTGACTGAAACTTTTCATACATGTCATTTTCTTGCAAAAAAGAGCCCAGTTGAGCGGACACAACTTTTTCTAATATTTTAGACATAAATGGAAGATTTGAAATGGGTCTATAATTTGCTAGATTATGTGGGTCTAATTGTGGTTTCTTAATGAGTGGTTTTATAACTGCCAGTTTAAATGTTTTTGGAACATAGCGTGGACGTGCCGAACAATTTAATCGCCAATGATCACAGCATCGCGTTTCGCGAAGAGGGGAGAAGCGGTTCTGAGTGGAGATCTCGAAAACCGTGAGGGGCGGAGAGATTCTTCGCGTCTTCCGCTGCGAAACCACCCAAGCTTCGTGACGGCGCGTCGGAGCCGGAGTGAATGAAACCATGGCTGATTGTGGCCTTGGCGCACGGGACCAATGCTGAGAAACGCACGGCGTGGACGAAATCGGAGTCTGCGGATTATTAACTGATTTGTGTGCATCGACGTGTGATGTTTCAAGAGCTAATCGCCGGTCTCTTAGCTCAGCTTGTCTCTCTAAAAGGTCGTGGATCTGCTTCTCTACAGCTTCCAGCGCAGACTGCACCACGTCCAGCTCGAATGTGTCCTCACCTGCACCAAAAGGTAGACAACATACATTTGATATATTTAAACATTTAAACAGATGGACAGTAAGTTAGCAACAACGCTACCAGTGATGCTATCAATATAAACGCTAATTTATGACTGAAGTCTTGGATATAATCTGTCTTTTTTAATGCTACGGGTGTGATGTAGACGCACGATAGGCGAGAAAATGTTCGTTTGTAAGTGAGTGTAAAGAAGACGCGCTCAGCCGTGACCCACAGGTGTAACAGACCGGTATTGGGTCAATCGGTTTGAGACGCGTCTACTCAACAGTCCGCGTTGTAACTATGAGATTTTGAGCGGCAGTGCTTCTCAGTGAGGAAAAGTAGAAAATGTTCGTTGTAAGTGAGTTTAAAGAGAGAAATCACGAATTATGAATCAAATCAACGGAGCTCAAACACAAACAACGCGTTCAGGAAGTGACGTGTCAACATTTTGTGTGTGTGTGTGTGAGATTGTGTGTGTGTGAGTGTGAGTGAGATTGAGTGAGTGTGTAAGAATGAGTGAGCGTGTGTGTGTGTGTCTGTGTCTGTGTGTGTGAGAGATTGTGAGTGAGAGAGAGAGAAATTGTGTGTGTGTGTGTGTGTGTGAGAGAGTGAGATTGAGTGTGTGTGTGTGTGAGAGAGAGAGACTTCACAGTGATAACATGATAATAATATATTGAATATTTATCTTGTTCCATCTGGTTGGAAGTCGGAGTCATCACGCCGGTATGGAGACGGGTTTGTTGAGGATCAGTGCCGATGGCTGTCGTGTCGATGAGGCCTTCACAGGGCGGATGAGGGATGCGTCATGGATGGGTCCAGGTGCAGGTCCACCATCTGATCTGGATACGGCTGGGATCCGCCGGACTTCAGGAACAGGGAAGGGACTGGCAGACACGTCAGGACTGCGGTGTCGTCGTTGTGTCCGGGCGCTGGTCCTTCATCAGATCTGGATACGGCCTGGATCCGGCGGACTGCGGCAAACCTCAGATAAACAGAGAGACTAATATTAGCGTTGACGCCATCCTTCTTATGATGTAACGAGTACATCAGGATTTATGGGGAGTGTTCCCAGTTCCGGCTGACCTAATCTATGCAGCCTAACATTGAGTTATAGAAGTCTATAATGTCTCTATATGTGAATGCTAGGCCAAAGAGATGTGTCTTTAATCTAGCTTTGAACTGACAGAGTGTGTCTGCTTCCCGGACAATGGTAGGAAGATTGTTCCAAAGTTTTGGTGCTAAATAGGAAAAGGATCTACCGCCAGCAGTCGATTTTGATATTCTAGGTATTACCAACTGGCTGGAATTTTGAGATCGCAATAGACGTGAAGGACTATAATGCGCTAAGAGCTCGCTCAAGTACTGCGGAGCTAAACCATTTAGGGCTTTGTAAGTAATCAGCAATATTTTAACATTTATATAATGTTTAATAGGCAGCCAATGCAGTGTTGACAGAACGGGGCTAATATGGTCATACTTCCTGGTTCTGGTAAGAACTCGAGCTGCTGCGTTTTGGACCAGCTGTAGTTTGTTTATTAAGCGTGCAGGGCAGCCACCCAGTAGAGCATTACAATAATCTAGCCTTGAGGTCATGAACCCATGAACTAATTGTTCCGCATTTTTAATTGAAAGCATGATATATTTTCAAGATGAATAAATGCAGTTTTACAGATAGACACGTGACTTTCAAATGAAAGGTGTATTCTATATATATTCTAGTATTCTATATATATTCTAGTATTCTATATATATTCTAGTATTCTAGGTTATATATACGTGAGGATGTTTTTTTGTCAAAAAATTAGAATCTCTGTTTTTTCAGAATTAAGTAGTAGGACGTTGTCATCCAGTTTTTTATATCAGCTATGCATTCAGTTAATTTTGTGAATTGGTAAGTTTCGTCAGGGCATGAAGAAATATACAGCTGAGTATCGTCGGCATAACAGTGAAAACTAATGCGATGCTTCCTAATTATATCTCCTATGATGATTTAACGAGTTTAGAAAATTATTCCTCTCCTATAGCAATAAATTAATCAAATTTTCCCTCAGGGAGACTACAATGCACTTCCTGATGCGATACTGTATTAGACGGTTGCATAGTTATAATTTTCTCCCTGATATTATCGATCTTATAAGTGAAGAAGTTCATAAAGTCATTACTGCTGTGCCGCTTGGAAATTTCTGTGCTTGAACCTTTTTTTTCATTAGTTTAGCCACTGTTTCAAATAAATACCTAGGATTATGTTTATTTTCTTCTAATAGGGTTAAAAAATAAGCAGATCTAGCAGCTTTTAAAGCCTCTCTGTAAGCAATTGTCCTCTCTTTCTATGAGATGCAAAATACCTCTAGTTTTGTTTTCTTTCAGTTTCACTCTCTTTTTCTGGCTGCTCTCTTAAGGGCCTGAGTGTGCTCGTTGTGCCACGGAGTTGGACTATTTTTTTTAATCTTCTTTAAGCGCAACGGAGCAACTGTGTCTAAAGTGCTGGAAAAGAGAGAGTTAAAAGTTTCTGTTGCAATATCAAGTTCTTCTAAGCTATCCGGGATGCTGAGATGATGAAACTGATCAGGAAGATTATTGATAAATCAATCTTTAGTGGCAGAAGTGATCGGTCTAACATATTTATAACACGGAGTCGGCTTTGCAGCCTTGGCTAAATGAAGTTTACACGAGACCAGATAATGATCTGTGATGTCATCGTTCTGAATTTCAACGGCATCAACATCTATTCCATGTGATAATATTAGATCTAGAGTATGATTACAACAATGAGTCGGTCCTGACACGTGTTGTCTAACTCCAATAGAGTTCATAATATCTTTAAACGCCAATCCCAATGCATCTTTTTCATTATCTATGTGTATATTAAAATCACCAACAATTAGTACTTTATCTGCAGCCAATACTAACTCTGATAGAAAGTCAGCAAATTATTTGATAAAGTCTGTATGGTGCCCTGGTGGCCTGTATACAGTAGCCAGTACAAATCTCAAACATGATTTATCATTTACACTAGATATTTTTTACATTAAGCACCAACACTTCAAAATAATTATATTTGAAACTAGACTTCTTAGTAATTTTTAAAGTATTACTTTAAATTTTAGCAACACCTCCCCCTTTGCCTTTCAGACGAGGTTCATGTTTATAACCGTAATCTTGTGGGGTGGACTCATTTAAGTAAGGAATAATTGACGACAGGCCGTTGAATTATTATAAAAAATAATGCACACCCGAGGTGGTAATGCGGTCACGATGTGAAGCGGAGTGGCCGTTACACCTCGGGTGTGCATTATTTTTATAATAATTCAACGGCCTGAAGTCAATTATTCCGCTTATACTACAGTTACCACACCTCGAAATATTGTTCAGATGATGTATTTCAAGACGTTTGTAAAGTTTTTGTCATTAAAACGCTCTTGTATGTAGGACTAATTCCTTGCGCATCTAAACCCGTGCTCCGTTGCTAATTCCAAAACGTCATTTTAGAGTTAGTAACGGAGGTTTGAGCCGCTGATAGCAGACTAATGCTGGACACACACGTAACGACTAGAAACATTCTCTGACTTTGAATGCAGCAGATTTTAAACACCGCTGTGAACACAGACTGAACGCGCTGAAAACGCGTGCATGATCAGTCATAAGTATCAAATTACATTCATAACCGGCCTTAGAGAGACGCATGTGCGTCAATATTATTATTTATTTATTAATTCAATTCGTTTTAATTAATTCGTTCATTCTTTTTTTCTATTAGTGACAGTAGACTAGACTAATAAATGAAACACAAAGTATAGGCCTATCAATTTTATTTATTTGTTATATTATCTTCAATAATTACGAAAACCTGTGCAACAGGACTATCAATTTATTTAAATATTCAGTTTAATTTTCTATTGATTATGAATAGGACTGTTTACTTTATTTATTAAAATTAAACTGCATGTTTTCATTGATTGTGAAGTTAGACATTGAAAATTGCAGATCAAGCGCATGGGGCTGCAGTTTTTCTTGTTATGAATTGTATCGTATTGTCCGTTATTACAGTTGACTACGCGAAGTGATATGGAACTGTAATGAGGTCAAGACCTGCCGGAACTACTTTAGCCGTGCGGTTCCCTGAAAATAATTGCACACCTCAGAACGTTCGTCAACCAATCAGATTCAAGCATTCAACGGCCCTGTAGTATAAAGTAGGGCTGGGCGATATGACCAAAATCTCATATCACGATATAAGTCATCTCATATCCCGATAACGATATATATCACGATATAGTACCTTTTCTGTAAATTCAATCAATTAATAATTTATATATATAATTACTACATGGAAAATACTTTTAGCATATATCAAATAAAAGAAAAGTTGATATATATATATTGAGTATATATTAAGTATATCCTCAAAAATGTTTTTTTTTTTTTAAATATATATATATATTATATTCTCAAAGAATGTAGAAATATAAAATATGAACGAAATTTAAAACACTTTTCAAAAACAAATGATTACAGGCCCAACATAAAATATTGCTATATAAAATACCAAATGTAAAAATTCAATGGAAGATGTTTAAAATGTAGCAGAAATCAGGGCTCTGAACCTGTTCAATGAACGAAAACAAACAAACGAAATTTTGACAGGAGCATAACCAGAAACGGAAACCAAATTAAATTTAATCGTTCTGAACAGACCGTTTATATACTGTCTATGGAACAGACACGCTTATTTGAAATGGCCATTAACCGGTTAACAACGTTATTTTATCGTTCTGTTAACTATTTTAATTTGCCAGTCAACCAATCATGAATTCAAATAGTACAGACTGAGCAAATGTGATATTGACGCGCATAGCCTAATATCCAACGTGAGTGAAATGCCCATGCTCAGCTGTCAGTCATCATTGATAAGTCGCAATGGGAATGCGCTGGCGTTAGTTCTCCATACTGTATGTCACCAACTGTCAAAAAATGAAAATGAATAGCAGGTAATATGCAACTTTTTGTTTTTTGAAACCAGCGAAAATTGCAGGATAGTGTAGATAGAACATGGATCCACACAACGTCACATCACGCACTTAAAGCGCTTCTGTGAACGGAGAAAACAGAATAAAGCTAAATATATAAAACTAATATATAGGCCTATATGCGAAATATAGGCTATTTGCCTTAAATAATTACAGATTAACAAAACGAAAGGAAGCATTTTGCTGAGCTTCGGATCATGCGACAGGGTCCAAAGTTCACAAAAAGGAAACCGAGATGGTAGAAAAGGGAATCGAGCTTGTTTTCTGTATTTTACGGCTTTACAGTTTTGAATAATTGTTTGCTTCTATACGTATGACCATAAATTACGGAGTAACGAATTCCTGTTCCTGTGATCGCGCCGACGCTTCACGGCACGCGCACACGTTCTTGCATTGCTAACTTGACATAACAGCATGTTCATTATCACAATATAATAGTCAACTAAACATAAAGAAATTTTACCAAATCATGTTCAGGCTACAGAGGTAGCCCCTAATTTAGGAACGAGCTCCTCTGTTTGTCCTGGCTGGTCCTGCTCGGAAACACCCGGTTCTATCACCCTTCACTCGCCATGTTATTCACGTTTCTGCCTGCATTCTCATGGCGGCGTGTAAGATTGCAGTCCTCCAAATGATGAAAAAAGTTTTGCCGTAAACAATGTTTTTTGCGACACCACGATATGAACGATAGAGCATAATATGAATCGATAGACTTTTTATATCGTCCATCCGATATATATCGTCATATCGCACAGCCCTAGTATAAAGTAATGTAATCGTTTGGTTTTAGCCAGGTTTCTGTCAAACACAGCACATCTAGGTTATAATCTGTAATCATATCATTAACAATAATTATAACAATTTGTATTATATCTGTTTTTTATTTGTTGAACATCAATTAAATGTTTACCCTTAGATGGGTTTGGATTTTTTTTGTATTTCCTAATTCGGGAAACAGACACAATCTCTATATGATGATATCTAGGTGAAAGAGTCTCTATGTGATGGGATTTATCTGACCTTGGTGACGTGAGGCCGCTAGCAGACGGTCGGTTTAGCCAGTCTGTCTGCTTCCTGACCTGAGCCCCAGATTGTCATGTTTTATCTCTAAGACTATATGCCATATTACTAGAGAGAAGAACAGCACCTTCCCAGGAGAGATGAATACCATCTCTGTTCAACAGGTCAGGTCTGCCCCAAAAACTTTTCCAATTGTCTATGAATTCGATATTATTTTGCGGACACCACTTAGACAGCCAGCCATTGAGTGATGACAATCTGCTAACTATCTCATCACTCCTGCGAACAGGAAGGGGGCCAGAGCAAATTACAGTGCCTGACATCGTACTTGCGAGTTCACACACCTCTTTAACATTAATTTTAGTGATCTCCGACTGGCGGAGTCGAACATCATTAGTGCTGACATGAATAATAATCTTAGAGAATTTAAGTTTAGCATTAGCCAGCACTTTTAAATTTGCTTTGATGTCAGGCGCTCTGGCTCCCGGCAAACATGTGACTATGGTGGCTGGTGTCTCTATTTTCACGTTCCGTGTGATCGAATCACTATAACTAGGGCACATTCAACAGGATTCTCAGTGGGTGTTTCACTGAGTGGGGAGAATTTATTTGTTGTGGTAATCGGAACAGAAGAGCGGTGTTTTGTCCCGCGACTATAGCGTCTCACGGTCACCCAGTTGCCCTGCTGCACGGGCTCTACTTCAGCCGGAACCGAACAATGTACAGTGTTCACTAAACTAGTCGCATCCAACGCCGTATCTAAAGCCCTTGCACTCTCACTATCCTCAATGGTACTATCCTAAAGTTCGATGCGTGTCTCTAGTTCTGAAATCTTCTCCGTCAGCCTGACTATCTCCCTGCATTTATCACATGTAAATCCTGAGAGTGAGTGTGTGTGTGTATGTGTGAGATTGTGTGTGTGCGTGTGTGTGTGAGAGAGAGAGAGTGTGAGATTGTGTGAGTTTGTGTGTGTGTGAGAGTGAGAGAGTGAGTGTGTGTGTATGTGTGAGATTGTGTGTTTGTGTGTGTGTGTGTGTGAGAGAGAGAGTGTGAGATTGTGTGAGTTTGTGTGTGTGTGAGAGTGAGAGAGAGAGTGAGTGTGTGTGTATGTGTGAGATTGTGTGTGTATGAGAGATTGAGTGTGTGTGTGTGTGTGAGAGAGAGAGAGTGTGAGATTGTGTGAGTTTGTGTGTGTGTGAGAGAGTGAGAGAGAGAGAGTGAGTGTATGTGTGAGATTGTGTGTCTATGTGTGTGTGTGAGAGATTGAGTGTGTGTGTGTGTGTGAGAGAGAGAGAGAGACTTCACAGTGATAACATGATAATAATATATTGAATATTTATCTTGTTCCATCTGGTTGGAAGTCGGAGTCATCACGCCGGTATGGAGACGGGTTTGTTGAGGATCAGTGCCGATGGCTGTCGTGTCGATGAGGCCTTCACAGGGCGGATGAGGGATGCGTCATGGATGGGTCCAGGTGCAGGTCCACCATCTGATCTGGATACGGCCGGGATCCGCCGGACTTCAGGAACAGGGAAGGGACTGGCAGACACGTCAGGACTGCGGTGTCGTCGTTGTGTCCGGGCGCTGGTCCTTCATCAGATCTGGATACGGCCTGGATCCGGCGGACTGCGGCAAACCTCAGATAAACAGAGAGACTAATATTAGCGTAGACGCCATCCTTCTTATGATGTAACGAGTACATCAGGATTTATGGGGAGTGTTCCCAGTTCCGGCTGACCTAATCTATGCAGCCTAACATTGAGTTATAGAAGTCTATAATGTCTCTATATGTGAATGCTAGGCCAAAGAGATGTGTCTTTAATCTAGCTTTGAACTGACAGAGTGTGTCTGCTTCCCGGACAATGGTAGGAAGATTGTTCCAAAGTTTTGGTGCTAAATAGGAAAAGGATCTACCGCCAGCAGTCGATTTTGATATTCTAGGTATTACCAACTGGCTGGAATTTTGAGATCGCAATAGACGTGAAGGACTATAATGCGCTAAGAGCTCGCTCAAGTACTGCGGAGCTAAACCATTTAGGGCTTTGTAAGTAATCAGTAAGTAATCCACTAATGCCAAGTAACATAATGTTCGAGTCTATTTAAAATAATATTGTGGTCGATAGTGTCAAATGCAGCACTAATAAAGTGATACAACCACGAGGTTCATGTTTATAACCGTAATCTTGTGGGGTGGACTCATTTAAAGCAATGTAATTGTTTGGTTTTAGCCAGGTTTCTGTCAAACACAGCACATCTAGGTTATAATCTGTAATCATATCATTAACAATAATTATAACAATTTGTATTATATCTGTTTTTTATTTGTTGAACATCAATTAAATGTTTACCCTTAGATGGGTTTGGAATTTTTTTGTATTTCCTAATTCGGGAAACAGACACAATCTCTATATGATGATATCTAGGTGAAAGAGTCTCTATGTGATGGGATTTATCTGACCTTGGTGACGTGAGGCCGCTAGCAGACGGTCGGTTTAGCCAGTCTGTCTGCTTCCTGACCTGAGCCCCAGATTGTCATGTTTTATCTCTAAGACTATATGCCATATTACTAGAGAGAAGAACAGCACCTTCCCAGGAGAGATGAATACCATCTCTGTTCAACAGGTCAGGTCTGCCCCAAAAACTTTTCCAATTGTCTATGAATTCGATATTATTTTGCGGACACCACTTAGACAGCCAGCCATTGAGTGATGACAATCTGCTAACTATCTCATCACTCCTGCGAACAGGAAGGGGGCCAGAGCAAATTACAGTGCCTGACATCGTACTTGCGAGTTCACACACCTCTTTAACATTAATTTTAGTGATCTCCGACTGGCGGAGTCGAACATCATTAGTGCTGACATGAATAATAATCTTAGAGAATTTAAGTTTAGCATTAGCCAGCACTTTTAAATTTGCTTTGATGTCAGGCGCTCTGGCTCCCGGCAAACATGTGACTATGGTGGCTGGTGTCTCTATTTTCACGTTCCGTGTGATCGAATCACTATAACTAGGGCACATTCAACAGGATTCTCAGTGGGTGTTTCACTGAGTGGGGAGAATTTATTTGTTGTGGTAATCGGAACAGAAGAGCGGTGTTTTGTCCCGCGACTATAGCGTCTCACGGTCACCCAGTTGCCCTGCTGCACGGGCTCTACTTCAGCCGGAACCGAACAATGTACAGTGTTCACTAAACTAGTCGCATCCAACGCCGTATCTAAAGCCCTTGCACTCTCACTATCCTCAATGGTACTATCCTAAAGTTCGATGCGTGTCTCTAGTTCTGAAATCTTCTCCGTCAGCCTGACTATCTCCCTGCATTTATCACATGTAAATCCTGTGCTGACAGAGAAAGCTACGCTATACATGTTACATGAAGTGCAAGTGACAATAAGAGAAGACATGACTTACCGTGTTTGCTGACTGATCACTACTTACCACAGCTTTGATGGATTTGTAAAAGGCTCGAGCGAAATAAATAAATAAATAAAGATCGCACGGATGGCACGCTAACAGGCTAGCGAAGTACTAGTGTGTTGTACTAGTAACGATTTAGTTTGAAGCTAGCGATGTCAGGTTAATATGTGATGTTGAGTAAGTTATATTTTAGCAGTATAAACAACAGGGAATGATAGTAAATAATGATTCAAAACGGAAAGATATACGAAGCTACAGACGCAAATCAATCGGCCCGAGTGAGTGAGTGTGTGCGTGTGTGTGATAGTGTGTGTGAGAGATTGTGTGTGTGAGAATGAGTGTGTGTGTGTGTGTGTGTGTGTGTGTGTGAGATTGAGTGTGTGTGTGTGTGTGTGAGATTGAGTGTGTGTGTGTGTGTGTGTGTGTGAGATTGAGTGTGAGTGTGTGTGTGTGTGTGTGTGTGTGTGTGAGATTGTGTGTGTGTGAGATTGTGTGTGTGTGTGTGTGTGTGATTGAGTGAGTGAGTGTGTGTGTGTGAGATTTAGGGCTGGGCGATATGTAAAAAATATGTTATCGATAATCACCTTAAAAAATACCGCAATATCCGATTATATCGTCTACCCAAGCCCCGCCCCCAACACGCCCCGCCGGAGACGTCACTGCCGACATATACAGTTAACACAAGTCATGTTGAGTTTGGCTGCACTTTATCTATAGCCTGCAATTCAGTTAGTTTAATTTAATGATTGACACGTTAAAGGTTTTACTTTGTTAGTTTGAGCTTAAACGAGCATAAAACATTAGCTTTGCTTATGTTAGTGTTGCTAATAATTTCCACACTGTTGACTGTTTTACTTTCTCAACCATTTAAGACAAAACCGACTGGTTACGGGCATTTGAACTTGAAAAAACGCGTTTAGGCTACTGACGTCTTTCCGTGGTTGAAACAACAATTCTTCTGATGTTTATTCATGTTTATTTGATGCTATAAATTCACTAGAAGGATAATTGTGAGGTATAATTCTGTGTGTATTTGTCCGTGTACTATATGAGAGACGGCTCTTTGTAAGAGTGCAGCACAGAAAACAGCGCGCGACATGTTCTCTCGCGTCTTGCGTTTAAAGAATGCTATCAAGAAGAATCGGTTTTCTATTCCTAATCCTACTCATTTTTGGATATTGATGATTATCGTCTGTAAACAGACTGTTATAATCGACATTGCGATAATTGCGAGACATCATCGATATACGATAATATCGTCATATCGCCCAGCACTAGTGTGATTGAGTGTGCGTGTGTGTATATAATTCAATGTTAGGCTGCATAGATTAGGTCAGCCGGAACCGGGAACACTCCCCATAAATCCTGATGTACTCGCTACATCATAAGGATGGCGCCTACGCTACTACTACGCGCCTATGCTAATGTTAGTCTCTCTGTTTATCTGAGGTTTGCCGCAGCCCGCCGGATCCAGGCCGTATCCAGATCTGATGAAGGACCAGCGCCCGGACACGACGACGACACCGCAGTCCTGACGTGTCCACCAGTCTCTCCCCTGTTCCTGAAGTCCGCCGGATCCCGGCCGTATCCAGATCAGATGGTGGACCTGCACCTGGACACGTATTACAACAACAACAACTTTATAATATTTGAATGATATAGTACGCCTCACTTATTTCTGGTTATGTTTACTTTCAATGTACTGTGGTCAATGAGATGTCAGTGTTCGTCTAAACTAGCGAGTGTGTGAGAACAGAGGAATAACATCAGTGCGAACCACCAACATTTGTTTATTGGGATTAAATATTTTAACCATTCTGTGTCCTTTTTCAATGTCAATCTTTTCACTATTTACATGTTTGTGCCCAAAATGCTATAATATTCAAAGTAGTTGACTGTGATTCTCCTCTACGCTGTGTGCGTTATTGATTAAATAGCCTAGCCTGTTTAACAATGGTACATTAACATGGGAAACACTGACCGACAATGCCCTGATTTCAGTTAAAATGGCAAATCTGCATTCTTACGTTCTCATTCAGACTGTTACCAAGCTTGAGTTGAGTGAGAAGCCCCCCAGTAATCGTGTCGCACTGTTATTTCTGCATACATGTGTGTTTTGGTTTGTATCTGCTGGGCTACTGCTGGGCTGAGCGTAATCATACATTGGCTCCATGTTGCCTATTGTTTGAGTCTCGAGACTGCGTTTGTGAACTGTACCTCACTACTGTGTCTATAGACTGGTGTTTAATTGCTCTGATAATTGCTGGACTGACCTGCTCTCACACACGCTCCCCGCCTGTGACGGCTCGACACTCCTGGGGGACAGCGACGGCTCCTCCGGGTTCGGGCAGCCGGCAGGAGTTCCTCATTCACTGCTCCTCCCCTTCAAGCGGACGGCAGCAGGCCCACGGCCCAGACTCCGCTCCCTCACGGACGCCACTCGTCTGTCCCCCCGACAACCCAGCACTTCATCACAACTTCTCCATTCAGCTGGGTGTCAACCATAAAGCGTCAGCTAAATGATTTAATGTAATGTAAATGTCCAGGCCTGGTCCTCTCCTGTTATTCACTGCCGTCGCTCCTGCTTTTATGCTCCCGTAGCTCCTCCATGAGACACTCGAGACTGGTGCTCATCTCGGCCTTGTCCTGCTTGCCACAGTAACACAATTAAATAATTAACATGGGAAACACTGACCGACAATGCCCTGATTTCAGTTAAAATGGCAAATCTGCATTCTTACGTTCTCATTCAGACTGTTACCAAGCTTGAGTTGAGTGAGAAGCCCCCCAGTAATCGTGTCGCACTGTTATTTCTGCATACATGTGTGTTTTGGTTTGTATCTGCTGTGCTACTGCTGGGCTGAGCGTAATCATACATTGGCTCCATGTTGCCTATTGTTTGAGTCTCGAGACTGCGTTTGTGAACTGTACCTCACTACTGTGTCTATAGACTGGTGTTTGCATAAACTCTGATGATTGCTGGACTGACCTGCTCTCACACACGCTCCTCAAGTTCCTCATTTACTGCTACTCCCCATCAAGCGGACGGCTGCAGGCTCGAGACTGGTGCTCATCTCGGCCTCGTCCTGCTTGACACAGTAACACAATTAAATAATGTTTCAAATATCAAGAATCATTAAAACTGCTCGACTGAAGAACTGGCTGTTGAGTAATTTCATCAATTAAACAAATCTAGTTATTTATTAGTCTGCAGACCTGCCAACCTTGAAATTATGTTTGAGGACCATCAGTGGGACGGGATTGGGTGGGGTTATATTCTCACAGTTTTGAGAATGCAAGACATACACAAACACACGCCTATCTTCATAATTCTAGTTTGACCCAAATCAAAAAGTTCACTTGCACCGCACTGAATGGGCCACATTATAATGCACACTACATTATAATAAAGTGAAAGTTTAAAGTTTCAATACGGCTCAAAACTATTTTTATTCATGATTAATATTGCATTGCATAATGTTTGCTGTTCAAGTCTAAAAGTAAGAAACCAATAAAAAACAGTAAAAAAAAAAAAAACATAAGAACATTGTGTGTACATGTGATTCATTTAAAATAGGCTACTTAAATGTATTATTCCAATATCCAAATATGATACTAAATCCCACAGAAAAAGGTTTTATATTTGTGCTGTCTTTGCATTTGATCATTGCACATTATAAACAGGACACGCATTAGCTGAATAAACGTTAGCCAATACACACATACATAGAAAACTGTAGACAGGACCAATAGTGGCAAAACGAATCACTTATTCTAAAAAGAATATCAAGTAGGCCTATATAATGAAGGGTTTTGTTAACGCTATTTTAAAGATTTTTACAAATGGATAATGCAAAATGCTTTCTGATATTTTGCTACGAAAAAAACACAAGCAAGAACAAAATTTAGACTTACAGTTGCCCGTCTTCTCTCTCTGTGCGCGCGTCTGTGAGAGAGCTCGCGCGGTACTTTTAAATCCATAAGTAATTAACACGCTAGTTTTCACACTGAATGAAAATGTAACATGATTAGGTACTTTAGTTATTTTTAACACAATAACATTACACATTCATGCTACATTTCTCAACACTGAGAATGAATAAAGAAATGCTTGTTTCTCCAGACTCGCAGTTGTCAGTCCTCCACAAGTCAGAGCACTTTCAAGTTTATTTAGATTATATTGTTCAGAGTGATTATGAATGACAGAGCGTATTTTTAGAGTCAATCCATGCGATCACGCAGAGGATAAAGTTAACTCAATTCAGTATTTCCACATCTCCCCCAGCCTGTTGACCGTGAGGAGTCAGACGCACCGAGACTACTGTACTGTCCTCGCTTCAGAAACCCGTCAGACGGCGGGAGTGGAAGGGGGATCGAGCGGGATTCTGTGTTGCCGTCTCTATTCAATCATAAGCCTTACGCATTTGTCAATCATCCTGGCGTGCTATTTGGGGAATGAACCAGCGCTATGATCGGTCGAACTCTTCTTCTTCTGCTGTTGCTTGATTTGAGGACAGCGCTTGCACCAGGTTTTTGTGTAGTTTAGAGTGACAAATTGTACCAGCGTACTTTGAGGTCAAAATACGAACAGGTTGGCAGGTCTGAGTCTGTTCTCTCTCAAATAATGTCTTTTTGATTTAAAGGCCTGAATTGATGAAACAAAAAAACATCTTTTTTTACTTACTTCATTGGCAAAATCTGCAAACATATCTGCCGTGTTCTCTGTAGTCAAGAATTGTTTTGCATCAAAGCATTCACCCATCAGATATTCTGTGAAAGTTTTCAGAAGAGAGCGGATTAATCACGTTTGACCTTTCTGTAGTAGGCGAGTACACGTGAGGTGAGTGTTCACCTTGACATACAAAGCCTTTGTTGCTGTTACTATGACATGAGCATTTAATCACTGCTAACATTCATTATCAGTCCCCTGTGTTTTACACTTTGCTCATCCGTCATCAAGCTTTGACACTTATCATTTTAGTGTCACTTTATGTGTCAGAGCTTTATATGTTTTCCAAGCAATGTTATTTCCACTTTGTTCTTGTTATCGATCTTACCCAAGAACTGGCTTTGGCGGCTACATTCCCATGTGTATAGAGTGATGCATTCGTAGATCTCATTCGATTCTTCAATTTCTGCAAGCAATACATTTCCAGTGATTAGTAAAACATCAGCAGTCATCACCAGTCATCAATGATCCGTGTTCAAAAAGCCAACTCACTTTTGTAGTCTTTTTTGTCAATGTATGCATATTTTATATGCAGGGTTTTTGGGTTGATCAGTATCAATCTCTTGAGTAGTGGGTAAAAAATATTCTTATTCATGCAGTGACGCATTGCAACCAAGCTTTGGGACATGATGTGGTTCGCTGTCTCTGCAGTCAGGCACCCTCCGTTTCCTCTGATGAACTCCCTCAAGGTCACGTAGGCAGGAAGATGCTCCATTATCAGGAGGGTTCGGTCTTCAAAGATGAAACGCTCATATATCCGTACGAAATGGTCGCAAATATAAGGCTTTTGCAATTGCACCAATGTATGTCCCTCTTCGACAAACTCAGGCTAAAGAAAAGAGATTGACAAAACATTCGCTAATTTCAAATCTCCTATTTAAAGAGTGAGGGAAATGAAAGATGAAAGCATTAGCTATGTTTCCATCACCCTGTTTTTATGCACATTTTGAAGCCTCGCATCAGAAACGTGATGAAAAAAAAATCCCTTATGTCGCAAAAAAGTTTTTGACTCGTGCGAAAAAGGACTCGTGCAAATATTGGGAGATGGAAACGCATGTGCCAAATTAATTTGATTTACATTGAACTATTCAAAATAAAACCATTGTAAGCACACCACACTTAAAACAGAACACATTTATAAGGTTGTTAAAGGTCGTCCCTGCTCGATAAGAGTTTCATTTTACTAATTCTACGTTCTGCCTTTATGTTGTCTGTTATTAAAAAGCATTCAAATGCTACTTCGTTGGCTTGTGTTACTGCTCCTGTTTTCTGACCTGATATTAAGGATGAAAACACATTAAGCTAGTGACTACTTGTCGTGTGGCTGAGCAGTGTAGCTAAAGGATAATCATATTATCCTTACTTGTATTAACATACAAAAAGGGAAAACAGCTCTCAGACGGGAACCGACTCACCGTCCTCTTAAAGCAGTCGCTCATTGAGTCGAACGGCACACGTCACGACTGTTTCGCTGACGGTGTTTACTGTTGGTCACTAGGTTACCAATACCACGTCGTCCGCTCAAACAACCTGATGGAAACGCACCTAATTCACAATTTTCATTCGAAAAAGATTTGCTTCACGTTTGGATGGAAACCCAGCTAATGAAAAAAAAAAAAAAAAAACTTTCCATGAACTCTATAACCAATGCTTCTAGGCTTTGGTTGTGTAATTCTGTTATATATCATACTATCTATATCACCGAATTTAACAAACCACTTCTTTACTGTTGGTTACTAGGTTACCAATACCACGTCACATTTATAAATTGACTTGAAAGTAACTTTCTGAAGTAACTAGTTACTTTTAAAATTTGTAACTGAGTAACTAATTTAGTTACTTTTTGGAAGTAGTAACTAGTAACTGTAACTAATTACTTTTTAAAAGTAACTTGCCCAACACTGGTTATATATCATACTATCTATATTACCGAATTTAACAAACCAATTCTTACTAGAGAATTTCATGAATAAAAGTCTTGTCAACTTACCGGTGCTTTCCAAAGTCTGTTTTTCTTAACAAATTTGATGTCAACCTAAAAAAAAAAAAAGAGAGAGACTTTTTTTTGTACATGATCATCTACAGTCTTAAATTTTTTTAAACACTTTTTGATCAAAACTGTTAACACTGATGTTTATGGCAAGACTCAAAGTTCACAGAAGGAAACAACATACTTTCTGGCCGTCCGATCTTCTGATTCCTTCATAGACACCATCATCATATCCCTGTTTCTTTCCCACTTTATAAAGAGACCGAAAGTATTCGTCCAGCAGTGTCGGTTTATCAGGAAACATTAATGTCGCTGAAAAACACACAGCAACAACGTGTTAACATACAGCATGAGACTGAACACACCAGTGCATGAGACTGAACACACCAGTGCAGATCAGGACCCAGTATGAGTGGAGATTACAAACAAAACCAGAACAACAGATTGAAATGGACATGAATCCAGTGGTACGTGATACCTCTACTATAAGTAGAAGTAGCATATAGGTTCTCATTAACGTAACCGTGGCAGCAGGAGGTTGTTGCTATATTGAATTGTCTCTAGAACTAAGGGTGTAGAAATCTCAGTTTACTGGCTGCAAAAAATAGACTACAGCACTGCATGATAACTGGAGACTCACGGTATGTTGGCTCGGCTGGAGGCGGCTCTTGTCCGTGTGTTTGAGGATGGTCTTTGAAAGCAAAGAATATTGATTAGAAACATTTATTAGCACAGATTACAGCTGAATGATTAACGTAAAACTGTCCTGATGTTCATGTGAATAATTAGCAGGTTTAGCTTTGAAGTTCATGTTAAAAAAGATAACTTAGTCCAGTATCCAGGCGCTGTTTGACAGGCTTTTAGTGGCTGTGAGCGTCGGGTGTGTGTGAATATGAAATGTTTAGCCGGCAAGGCTTTCAATCACATGCAAATAATGAACTTTTGTGAATGGCAGTGTCCCGTGAGTGTGAGCGTGAAAGTGTCAGTTTATCCTCTCTATGGCGTTATCTGCCGCGGCTCATTGAGGGCTGAGGTCGCAGATAAATTCAAGTTAAACACTTGAGTATACTATAATGGACACCTCGAAGGGCATTAACCCGCTTATACCATGGTCACTTGCCAAATAACACATTTTTAAAACATTAGTTTATATTTTAATTACTTTTACAATCGAAATCTAAAGTTACAAGTTACAAACAATAACTTGGTTTCCTTGGTTACGCCTGACAGTTTATTTAGGTGTCCTCTATCACTTTTTAACAGACACTCTGCAGCCAATCAGAATCAAGTATTCACCCAGACCATGGTATAATATACTATAATAGCCTACTTGTCTTTTACTTCGTGTTATTTTAATTTTGTTAGTAGATTTAATAACTGACATAACAGTGAACTAAATTAAAATAAATGATCGTAAGATGAAAACATTGTCAGGACTTGCTAACCGATGTTAGTCGGCAGCATTTGTGTTTTAGGATTAATTAAGAATTAAATAAGGCTTACAGTAGGTTATTATTATTATTAGCATACTTTTCTTTAATAAATAATTAAAACATTTCAACATAAACATTGCAATAGAAAAATGTCACATCAATGAGGCTTTGCATAAGGACAAGAGGTTAAGCTCATGTTCATAAGACAGCGTTCAGGCGATAGCTGTGTTTGAATCTCATCTTTATCATATTCATAACTTTGTTTCTTGTTTAATATGCTATTTGTCAAAAATAAAAACTTTTGAAATATGAATTTATTGATTCGAAACACTTTTCGGAGCATTGTTCTATTCATTGTCTGTCATTTATATTTATAGGCGTTTGGATGATAACATTGAAGCCTGTTAACCGATGTTAGCCGACAGCGTTTATTTATTTATTGACGCCCTTGACATGCGCGAGTAAATCACGCGATATGATCAAACGATTTTTTCTAACCAGTCTAATCAGTCGGGCTGGATCTTTGGATCCTTAAAACCAGGGAGAGATTTGTGAATTAAGCAGATGGTTTTCTAATAAATCTCGAACCACAGTGGGTATTTCCACCGCAAATAGGCAGAGGCGGTAATAGGCATTCTGGTTGGTACTGTACATGTGAGTTTTGATGTGTATTAATGTCCTCAGTTACCTGTCGGGTTGTTCTGCGCTGGCACATCTGTTGGGCTGCTGCTGGGGTTTCTGGTCGATGTCGATGGTTGAGCACTGCTGCTATCCACTCCCTCAAACTGTATGTAGCCTAAGCAAAAAATAAAACTAACATCAGAAACTGATCAGGCTGAAGCGGACATGAATCAGAGAGGTAATAGAGACTCACCGTCTGACTCGAGTGCATCTGTGTCTGGTGTGTTCTTAAACCAGTCATGATCTAAAATGTTCTGTAAGCTGATCCCTGACTCTCGGCCACGAAGTTTCCGGAGTAGATCCTGGCATTCTGTAAACGTTTTCAGAAGAGAGCTGATTAGTCCCGTTTGATGTTGAGATATCGTTAGTTTCTTGGGCAATTATGCTATGAGGCTAACGATATGTCGTTTATGCAAGTAAGGTAATGTTAGCATCAAATACACTGCATTTGTTGCTGTTACTATGGCATTCTCTGGATGCCCATGAACATTTATTCATTGCTAAACTTCACTGTCAATCCGCTGTGTTTTACACTTTGCTTATTTGTCATCAAGGTAGTTTTACTGTCACTTGTGTAAGAGCTTTACATGTTTTCAAGCAACGCTATTTCCATTTCGTTCTTGTTTTTGGTCTCACCGTTGGACAAGCGTGTATTTTTCCAACCAAACCAAAGTTTCAAATCCAAAAGACATTTTCCTCCGACCATCCCCTTCAGCGCTCTGTGTAAGCCTTCATTTGTTGCCATTAAAGCCTGAATTCTCCTCTCTGCCACTGATTTAACTTTGGTTTCTGTAAGCAATACGTTTTCAGTGTAAAAAAAAAAAAAAACTTTAATATATAATTTCCATATCCTGTGCATAATAAATCAGTGACTTGTGCTCAAAAAGCAAACTCACGTCTTTCGCAGATGGTCAGTGCTCTGTAAAAGCCGGTCAACTTGATCTGCATGGTGTCTGGGTCGATGAGCACTTTTTTCAGGCTTATGTCTTTATAATAAACACCCTTTTCACTGCAGTCCCGTAACGCAGCGATGAGTTTCTGCATGATGTCTTCTGCTTCTGCTTCCGTCAGACGACCTCCCTTACCTTTGATGAAGTCACACAAGGTTATGCTGGGACCTGGATGTTCCATAATTAACATGTTCTGATCTTCCATGTCAAACCAGTCATATAACTTCATGACACGGTCGCTGTGTTCCATCATCCGCATTATAGCCGCCTCTCGACACAAAGGTTCGGAGTGGCCAATCTAAAAGAAGAGATTGACAAAAGGTGAGTTGACTCCTAACCTCAAACCTCCTTACTAAAGAGTGAGTGAAATTCAAGAAGAAAACAACAAACTGTACATGTACTTTACAACTGATGCTTCAAGGCTTTGATTGTCCGTTTCAGGTTTATCTTATGCAGAATTATCAATTACATATTATAAATAATTCTTAATAGTAATTTTCATGAAGAATAAAATCGTGGCAACTTACGTGGAAATCAAACCGGCGCTTTTTAACAAATTTGATGATCACCTAAAAAATAAAGAAAATATTTGGAAACGTAAGTGAACTGATCCATTTTTGTTGTTTACATGAAAATCTACAATCTTTTTTAAAACATGTTTTGATCAAAACTGTAAACACTGATGTTTATGTCAGGACTTGAAAGTTTGGTGTATCCAGGAAGAGAAACATACTTGTTTGCCGTCTGATTTTTGAATTCCTTCATGGACAATGCCATGGGACTTCGATGCCAGTTTTTTTCCCAGTTCAAAGGATCCTGAAAAACACACAACACATGATACTGAACTGCTTATGACTAAACACACCTGTGCCGATCAGGCGAGGAACCAACCGGTGTGAAGATTACAAATAAAATCAGTAAACAGGCTGAAATTGACGCATGTGAATAATTATAGGCCTACTTTATGCTTATACTTTAGATGGAATAAATTGAATCTGCAATCCTATTACAGTATTTTTCACAAATAAAGTAATTGTTTACAAATATATGAATATGTGAATAAAAAGGAAGTAAACACTGTAACAGGACACTCAGTAATCTGGTAATATCGTGCGCACTGGTAATCATATTTTTTCAAAATAAGACAAGGTAAGGCTAATTTTACATACAGCACACAGTGAACACGATAAGTTTTTCGATGACGTCTCGTGAAGCTGATCTTCTGTCCGCATTCACTCACTTCACACGGCCGTCACTCGCAGGAACACACTTATGCAGGCTACACATGCACACTTCACAAGATATCACAGCTGGATTCGAAATCCATATATCACTGAATTGTGAAATTAAATGTTGATATGATATTCATAAACTTGTTTAAATGATGTAGATGCAGATTTGCTGAATGTTGACGGCAGATGAGAAAGTATATTAGCCTGATTGTTTGTCTTTTCTGTTACAAATAATATGAAAGTAAACGCTTTTTTGCATACCATTAGCTTTCTTTGTTTACCAGTTCTGTCTAAAAGTGTTATATCACTGACAGAGATGGTAAACTAAAGAAGACGGAGAATGTGAGCGAGCGATGTGTGATCACGTTTTCTTCTCCGGCGCTGGTGTTCTCAAAATAAGAGTCCCGCTTATAATACATCGGCCAATCAGAAAAATGTATCGGCCGATGTTTTAAAAATGCCAAATATCGTTTGACCACTACATGTGAGTTTTGATTTGTATTAATGTCCTCAGACAGTTACCTGTTGGGTTAATCTTCACAGGTCCATCTGTTGGGCTGCTGGGGTTTCTCTCAGATAACACTGCAGCGCTGGTCGATGGTCGAGCGTAATCCACCATGGGCTCAGTCTCAAACACATCTGTGTCTGGAGTCGGCTCCTGTTCAGGTGTTTCAGGATGCTCCTGCGATAACACCGCACCGCTGGTCGATGGTTGAGCGTAATCCACCACGGGCTCAGTCTCAAGCACATCTGTGTCTGGAGTCGGCTCCTGTTCAGGTGTTTGAGGACGCTCGTGCGATAACACCGCAGCGCTGGTCGATGGTTGAGCGTAATCCACCACGGGCTCAGTCTCAAGCACATCTGTGTCTGGAGTCGGCTCCTGTTCAGGTGTTTCAGGATGCTCCTGCGATAACACCGCACCGCTGGTCGATGGTCGAGTGTAATCCACCATGGGCTCAGTCTCAAACACATCTGTGTCTGGAGTCGGCTCCTGTTCAGGTGTTTGAGGACGCTCCTGCGATAACACCGCACCGCTGGTCGATGGCCGAGCATAATCCACCATGGGCTCAGTCTCAAGCACATCTGTGTCTGGAGTCGGCTCCTGTTCAGGTGTTTGAGGACGCTCCTGCGATAACACCGCAGCGCTGGTCGATGGCCGAGCGTAATCCACCATGGGCTCAGTCTCAAGCTTATCTGTGTCTGGAGTCGGCTCCTGTTCAGGTGTTTCAGGATGCTCCTGCGATAACACCGCAGCGCTGGTCGATGGTTGAGCACTGCTGCTGTCCAATCCCTCAGGTAAATACTCATATGAGTCCACGAAGACGTCACTGCTGCTGCTATCCATTCCCTCAGGTAACGTTGCATGCATGATGTTTACTTTCTGCATGAAGCCTAAGGAAAAGTTCAAACTAACATCAGAAACATCAGGCTGAAGCGGACATGGATCAGTGTGGTAATAACTAGAGACTCACAAACAATAAGTGTAAGCTATTGTGATTGTCAGAACATTTGGTCGCCTAACTAAACACTATTGTATTAAGTTTAGTGGCAGCATGGTGCAATAATTGGTATAGGATACTGCTTTTATTATTGCTTGATACAAATGTTACAATTTTTAAATTTAATTCTTGTGGTTTTATTCCGATCTTGATTCAATTACGTGTTAGGTACAGTAGATGCATGTTGATTTCCAGAAGTCCGCCAGTAATCGTGTCCCACCCCAGCTAGCCAGCGGATCGCACCGTTCGGGGCTGAGTGTCGGCTCACTCGCTGTGTACTGGCAGCGGCTCACCGGAAGTGATGGTTGCCAGATTTGGCTAGGTTTTGGCTGTGTGGAGCTGGGCCGATTGTGGTTGATAAATGGTGCATTAGGCACATTAACTTGTTATCTGTTTCATTTAGAGTTTTGTTTCCTACGGTTTTATCTAATATGGTGTTTTAATGGGTCTTTGAACTCGCTGGAAATAGTGTTTTAAGTGTGCTCAGCATATGTTGAAAGAGTCCCTCTTTTTGACTAGATTTGTTGGGAAGTAATGACATGGTGTCCATGAGAATGAAGGATTGCTGAGCTGTTTGTTTAAATGTGTTTTTGATTGTTGTTTGAGGTTTTTACCAGGCAGTTGCACTACAAATCAATACGAGATTCTCGATATGGCTCTCGATATGGCGAGATTCTTTTATGGAATTTTAAATTTTAAATTCTGGCTGCTAAACATACCATTTCAATGCAGTTTGGGAGGGACAGAAATACCTTTAACGGAGCTAGCAGCAACCCTCCTCTGAGGACTAAGGTAAAGTATCTATTTTGTAAGTTTATGTAAAAGACAGGTTGATGAAATAACTGTAAGCTCAAATTCAAAAGCTTTTTTGAAGTCTACTTCATTAAAGCATGTTTACACACACACACACACACACACACACACACACATACTTACTGTACACTTAGGCCTACAACACATGATTTTAAAAACTGTACCATTGCAGTTTTTATGTTATGATTTTAAATTGGTATGTGACCTAAGAACGATCTTACATTAAAGGTACATAAAGGTGCTGAGGTCTGACTTTGTGGTGCTCTGAAATTAAGTTATTTTAATATTAATATGTGATGAAGGACTTTGAAAGAAGTTTGACAGATTTCAGTGCTGAATCAGGTTAACACTCCGTTTATTTGAAAATATGATCCGTGAAGAACCGTGAATAACAGTCTATGGGAGAAACATCAAGTCGATGCCTTGATAATGTTAGGTTGGATTTTGCAGTTAGCCTACAACAAATTGAACACCCTCGTTTCTAGGAAACTGAAAACAATTGATCCAGCTGGAGACTTTGACACAAGACAAAACAGAACGGCGGTTACTGGTGTAACCTTGGTTCTATGAATAGTGGAAGACCGCCAGAGACGGTCGAACATAGTGGAAGGAGTCGCGTCTCGCGAGCCATATCGAGAATCTCGTATTGATTTGTCACCTGTGACCATGACCGATGACGTGTCGGCAGCTATATCCGCTCCGTTCACGTCACGGTTGTTCTCTGCAGTCATTCTCAATCCGAGTGACCAGAGACTCTGGCGGTCTTCCACTATTCATAGAACCAAGGTTACACCAGTAACCAGCGTTCTATTTCACTGTTACAGACCGCCAGAGATGGTCGAACATAGTGGAAGACGAATACAACCAAGTCATGAGGGCCGCTCACCTAGATACTGTCCGCTAACACAGCAGAACTGACCAAAGGAATAGGGGCCACATTAATCCTGTAGAATCTTGTGAACGTGCAAGGTGACGACCATGTAGCCGCTGCACATATATCAGAAAGGGGCACTCCCCATAGTGCTGCCCAAGAAGTAGCCACTGACCGGGTTGAATGGCATTTAATAGATGCTGGAACTGTCTGACCAGCCGAATCATATGCCTGTATAATGGTATCCACCACCCAATGAGACAACCTTTGCTTCGACAAGGGTGAGCCCCTCTGACAGGCATCAAAACGGACAAACAGCTGATCAGTGGTGCGCCATGAAGCAGTCTTCAACAAATACTGTCGCAATACTCTCACTGGACACACGGCTGTCTGGGAAGCCTCTTGATTAAATGCCGCAAGCTGAATGGGCTGGTTCACAAAGTAATCAGACAACACTTTAGGTTGGAAAGCTGGATTTGGCCAGAGTGTAACCTGATTGTACTCGGGCCCCCATCTGAGACACTGTGGACTCACCGAGAGAGCATGAAGCTCACTTACTCTTCTGGTTGACGTTATAGGCAAGAGAAAAGCAGTCTTCATCGAAAGACTCTTAATATCAGCTTGTTCAAGTGGTTCATAAGGCGGTAAACGCAGGCTGTTAAGCACCATCTGAAGATCCCACTGGGTATGCATTATCCGTACCGGTGGATTAAGACGTACTGCTCCCTTAAGGAAAGCCACCACCAACTTTTCCGCACCAATTGATTTCCCCCCCAAGGGGTTCCGATGTGCTGACAAGGCTGCCACGAATACCCTTAGAGTCGCTGGGGACCGGCCAGTGTCCAATAAATGTTGTAAGAATTCCAACACTGAACTGATGGAACAAGTGACTGGGTTAACAGACCGATCTGTACACCATGAAACAAAGATCCTCCATTTACTGGCATAAGTGCGACGTGTTGATGGGGCTCTTGCATTCATGACAGTGTTCCTCACATCTGCTAAACACTGTGAGAGCTCCTGCTCAACCCCAGGGGGCATACACATAGACTCAACCTGCCCGATGAGGGGTGCCAAAGCTCCCCGTCCATTTGTGACAGTAGGTCCCTCCAAACTGGCAACGGTTGTGGTGGACCGGTCGCAAGGGCCACCAGGAGACTGAACCACGGTCTCGCTGGCCAGCAGGGTGCCACTAGAATAAGCCTGTGTCGTCTCATCTGCACACGCCTCAGCACAGGCCAGAGAAGTGGAATTGGAGGGAAAGCATAGAGGAGGAGGTCTGGCCAGTCGTGGGCCAGGGCATCCTGGCCTAGGGATCCCTGCTCCTCCTGCTCCGCAAACCACAGCGGACAATGTGTTGTATTCCTGCTGGCAAAGAGGTCGATTTCTGCGGTCCCATAAAGTCCCCAAACTGACTGAACTACCGCCTTGTGCAGACACCAGTCCCCTGGTTTCGGACCCGATCGAGAGAGCGAGTCTGCCACTCTGTTGCAGTGACCAGGAATGTGTGCCGCTCTGATCGACAGGAAGTGCTGGTTTGCCCACAACAGCAGCACTCGTGAAAGTCGAAGGCAAGGTAGAGACCTCGTACCCCCTTGGTGATTGATTAAAAACACCACTATGGTGTTGTCGGTCCGCACCAGGATGTGCCTCCACGATAACTCCTGTCTGAAGTGTCTTAGGTTGAAAAGCATTGCCCATAGCTCTAGGATGTTGATGTGAGATGTCGCCTGCTGCAAGGTCCAACTCCCCTGCACGCCCTGGTGTTGCCACAGCCCTCCCCATCCGGAGAGAGAGGCATCTGTTGTCACTACTTCTCTGCGTGCTGGGGGTGGTCCCATTGGTACACCCCCTTGTAGAAATTGTTCCCGTCTCCAAAGCCTCAGGGAGACAGAGCAACTGGTTGTCACCACAACAAGGGTCTGTCGGTTGTGAACTGCTGACAACCGTCTGGCTATCAACCAATGCTGAAAAGGACGAAGGTGTAAAAGTCCTAAGTGAATGGCCGATGAGGCTGCCGTGAGAAGGCCTGCTAGCCTTAAGACGTGAAGGTTGCGTTGAACCTGGAACCTCGCTATGGCTCCTTGTATAGCCTGCCTCCTGCGTGCTGTGAGGGTAGCCCTCATTATTCTGGAGTCCAGATGTAATCCCAGAAAACATATTGACTGGCATGGAGTAAGGCAGCATTTCTCCAGGTTTACCCTAAGTCCTAAAGCAGTAACATGCTCCAGTAGGCGCTGTGTGTTGTTGGCTACCTGCTGAGGTGATCTGGCACAGATCAGCCAATCGTCCAGGTAAGGGAAATCAACATGCCCTCCCGTTGTAGAGGTTCTAGTGCCACTTGCATACACTGTGTGAATACACGGGGAGAGAGGGAGAGGCCAAATGGTAGGACTCGATATTGGTATGTCCTGCCCTGGAACGTGAACCGAAGAAACCTTCTGTGATGAGGTGCAATGGGGATGTGGAAATATGCATCCTTCAGATCCACAGAGGTAAACCACATGCCGGGTTCAACTGCTTGTAGGACATCCTTGACACGCAGCATGCGGAAAGGAAGGTGTTTGAGACTCCTGTTCAAGCGTCTGAGGTCCAAGATTGGCCTGAAGCTTCCATCCTTCTTGCGAACTAGGAAGTACTTTGAATGAAATCCCTCCGGATGGACCTGGGGGTTTACTAGCTCTACCACACCCTTTTCCAGTAGCTTCCGGACCTCGAGAGATAGAGCAAGAGCCTGACGAGGGTCCCGAACCACTGTGGGCCGAGTGTGTGTGCATAATTGGGGTCTGTGACGGAACTGAAGACAGTAGCCCCTGTCGAGTGTGTCGAGGAGCCACTTGTTGTTCGTAATCCCTCTCCAAAGTTGTAGTTGAGAGGTTGAAAAGTGTCCCATCACAGACCCTGGACCATCACCGACGATGAGGAGCGGTTTCCCTACCCCTGGGGGGGGCGACGATAAGTAGCCGCAGGGCGAGCAGGTGGTCTACGAGCACGGGATGCCTCCCTTCTCGAGTCATACCCAGATCGAGTTGCCTGCTGTACAGGCCTGTAAGACTGTCCCTGCCTGTACTGGAGTGGATTTGCATGACGAACAGGCATTTGATGTGTGGATGGCCCATAATTCACACTGCGCTCAAAGTGCTGGGACCGAGACTCCACTGCACGAACTCTGCGCTCAAGAGCTTCTTGAGCGGCTGGACCAAAAATCTGCCCAGGTACCAGTGGTAGTTGACGAAGATTGCTACGGCAAGCCTCTGGAAGTTTAGACTGTGCTAGCCAAACCTGCCGCCTAGCCTGAGTAGTAAGCCCAAGAGCCTTTCCGCTAGAGAACGCGATTGAACCCAAGGCTTGTAAGGAAACCTCAAGTAACTCAGATGTGGTATTATCTGGTGGGTTAGTACTCAAAGCAGAATGAAGTGCTAGCAGAAGATGAGCCATGGAATTCCCCACACGACCCAAGCCTGAGACAGTATTATAAATCCTGACCAACAGATCATCTGTGCGTCTACACTCTGGGTTGGGACAGCAAAGATTGTGTCTAAGAGCCTCATCCGGTGACACCACCCGTGAAGAAACGCATGGCTCCACTGGGGGCATGTTACCAAGGCCCTTTTCGTCTGCATCAGCCATTGCTGCTAGTGTACGAGCCACACGATCAGGTCTGGATAAGGGAGCTGACCGAAATGCCGAAGAAACCACATCTGTGAAGTCAGGACAACTCGGCATTAGGAAATCCTCCTGGTAGGAAACTGAGCGACGCAAGAGGTTTGACTGGCCTGATAGGGGAGGAGATGGATCCAAACTCCGCTTAGCGAGCGCCATCCTGAGCGTGTCCTGCAGAGAGAAAACCACTGAAGGTGGCGCATCCTGAAGGCCAGAACCGTCGTCGCTATGGGAACGTTGGAACTGGGAATGTGAGGGTATCGTCTCCTCCATTGGGGTATAACAATCCTGTTCCTCCCGGTCTAAGGACTCAGAAGCTGCAATAGATAAAGTGTCTTGTTCTCTCCTGGACAACCTGGATGCCAGCTCACACCTGGGCAAGGGAGGAGATAAAACACCCCCCCCCCCCCCCCCCCCTGTCCCCTCACTCCCATTCTGACGAGTAGGGGGAACAGATAATAAGTCTCTAATACCCTGAACTGCGTTCGCAAGTTCAGCTACTTGCTGGGTCAATGTGCTTGACTCTGAGGAGGTTCGCATCCTCTTTGAAGGCTTCCCAGTCCCACTGGCCACACGCTTGCTACTCACATGCGACGTTGTTCCAGCTGATGGAGCAGAATTCTCAAACCCAGGGTCTAATCCAGCCAATCGATGCTGTCTCATCTCCAAGGACATCAAACCACATTCAGGACATGGGTTTACTAAAGCCTCTCGGAGGTGATCAATGCCTAGGCAAGTAGGACATTGAATATGAGCATCCATGAGATCCATTGGACCGAAGCAGAGGGAACATGAAGCTGCCATCACTTCCAGCCCAGTAGTTGAAAAAAACCCTGGTCAACCAATGGGGTTATCCACAATAAGCCTTATCAATGTATCGCTCTGGTTAACCAATGAGCATAACATAAAGTAGCTTTAACAATAAACAATACCACACGCAGTATAACAGAACCCTGGTTAACCACTGAGTTCACGTGAGTACTCACCTCAACACTGCTAGTAGCGATCGGTTCCAAAACAAACCCTGGACAACCAGTGGGTATATGGTCCGATGCACGTCCAATTATAATCCAAATATATCCAAATATTTCTCCCGAGACACAGCTGTAGCGGGGAGCAGTTTGCTCACCAAAAACGCTGTGCACGCTCGAGCGAGATCTCTTCGCGAGAATGACAAAGAGAACGACCGTGACGTGAACGGAGCGGATATAGCTGCCGACACGTCATCGGTCCCATCGTTTTTTTTACACATTTTAGATAACTTAAACAAGTGACATAAACGAATGAATGAATAATTCATGACAAGCGAATTCTGATTTTATGATCAATATACCTGCCTACAACTGCTGTGCTGTGTCTGCCAGCGTTTGATTCATGCGCATAATCTAGACACCTCGCGTGCATAGACAATTCGTGGGTGGGGAGACTTCTGTGATGAAAATAGACTTCAACTTTATTAATATGGTTTTAATAATCTTAATAATTTAACCGAGTGTTCGTACAGGGTTCACCTAACACTATAACAGAAATAAGAAAATAATAAACGATAGCAGTTTGAACTCTTCTCCACTTTATTATATTCCACACATCAGATCACCAACTCCAAACCCCCGCGACACTCCAGAACCAAGTGCGCATCTACGGCAAGCCCCGAGGGGAAAAATACATTGCATGCACACATATACAACTAGAGCCAGTACACCATTATTATTGTAACAGACTTTGTTGGATTCTGTCATGATGCATGTACAATCCAACAAAGTCTGTTACAATAATAATCTATAAAAATAAAAAAAAGATTTTGAGGACAGTTACACCGTCAATAATTGTCATTGTTGTTGCTGTTATTATGTTTCTGATTTCTCAGTTTTGTCATTATTTTAGCAAATAATTGACAGAATTAGTAAAAGAGTAAAGTAAAAGTTAAAAGTTTTAAAAACAAAAGTGAAAAATGTATGCACTTTCATTATTTAAGTATCAATTTTTTTGTAAAATTCTATTTTTGATTATATCCATGTTTGTCTATTTTGGTTTTATTTTGTAGTTGAAGATTGCACATTTATTGCACATTTGCAAATAATTTATTTATGTTTTGTGA
Source organism: Phoxinus phoxinus (assembly GCF_949152265.1). Taxonomy (NCBI): domain Eukaryota; kingdom Metazoa; phylum Chordata; class Actinopteri; order Cypriniformes; family Leuciscidae; genus Phoxinus; species Phoxinus phoxinus. Next base: position 24,547,896 of record NC_136898.1, on the reverse strand, counting down.
CCGTTTGTTTTCAGAAGTTTCAAAGAGTTAGTAAAAGAGTAAAGTAAAAGTTAACTTTTTTATTTAATTATCTATTTTTTTATTAAGTGTTAATTTTGTATTAACACATAACCTCACTGTATTAATTTATAATGTAGCATTATAGCGTGACATTTGTGTCAATAATCGTCAAGCACAGGTGACTCCGCGTGGTGGGAGGGGCCCCCAAATCAAATTCTGCTTAGGGCCCCCAAAAGGCTCGAGCCGGGACTGGGTCATGGTCAGAGGTGACAAATCAATACGAGATTCTCGATATGGCTCGCGAGACGCGACTCCTTCCACTATGTTCGACCGTCTCTGGCGGTCTGTAACAGTGAAATAGAACAGATGTTTCAAAACCGATCAGATAATGTTACTATGGCTTTGTATGGCAGTAACGTTAGCCAACTAGTTTACGGTTAGATTATAGGCTATCGATAACGTTACACTGACACAACTTAAGTTAATGCTCTGAATTCGCAGCTAATATCAAATCCATAACTTTTTGATCAAGTTCAAATTTCCAGGTCAACCACAAATAATCCTAGCCTGACTACGTCAGACTTCGTACTTCCGCTCAATTTCATTTCGCTTCTGTACTTAGTCTGAGACATCGACATGTCTCTCAGTTTTCCTCCGGCCTGAAAACAGCCGGCCAATCAACGAACAGAGGGCGGGCTGAGAGCCGTGACGTAGACGCTAAGCGCCGAGTTTAAAATTGGGGAAATCGCACACGACCGCGGATATGGAGACAAGGGATGCAATTCGCTCTGTTGTGGAGAATATTCCCGCCATTTCCAAAACTGAAGGACGAACAAGAAGAGTGTTTGGTAAACATTTTGAATGGAGGTGATGTCGTGGCCCTACTCCCGACAGGTTTTGGTAAAAGTTTAATTGATCAAATATTGCTGATCGTCAGCGAGAAACTGGCACCCTTTTGACAGGTCAGTGTCTCCTTTTTTTTCCAGTTCGTAAATATTGCCATGTCATGCTGTAATCTTGCAATTAAGTTGCAGCATTTCCGACAGACTCGAAATGAACAAAGAGCTGTGTTTGACAGAACTAACCCTAACTTTGACAGTTGGCTGCAAATATTTTCCTGTTTCTCTTTACTGTCAAATAATAGTTTAGAGGCCCCGATTGTGCCGTGGATGCGTAGATTTACATCACATAATCTACAAAAGTCGTTGACATCCATGTTCACTCCGGTATTTCTCTCGATGGTTTCGTTTTCAGATTATTTATAATGTGTTTACAGTGGCAGTTCGATCCTGCTGAGCTGGTGCATAACACACGTCATAACCAAACGTTATGTGATTGGCTTACGGGTAACCAATGATTTTATACTTCAGACGAGCGCCCCCCCCGCGATAAAGAAAACACTTTTCAATGACGCCATGCCAGACTCTGTCTATGAAGCAAAGCGAAGTAGCAGAGTTTGGTATCACCAGGCTAAAATAATCCCACTACCTTTTAATATCATCCGATAACTAATTTAATGCCGATTTGTTGCTTTGCCCACTACCACTTCATTGCCAGACAGTGAGTTGCTTGAACATACACAGCAAAGATTCTAGAGCGCTATGCGCTTAGCGCTCTAGATTTGATATGTATCAGACACCATATTAGGAAAAAGGGGCGGGCAGATGCTGACCAATTTATTACACATCCAGAAGAATACATTTGAGTCGTTATAGGCTCTGGTATATTATGGAGCATAATGGAGGAATAAAGTTGTGACAATAAAATTATCAGGGAGGAAAAATCTGAGGGGGCACGTGCCCTCTCACTTTGAATGGGCATGACGCCACTGGTTGTACCAAAGTAAGAAAAATTATTTATGGTCTCTATAATAAACAATATTTTAACTTTGTTTGAATGCAAAAAATGTATTGGGTTAAAGAACTATTTTGATTTATATTAAATTAAATTTTGACGTTTCAACCAAATCAAAAATATAGCTTGAGAAAAACTAATAAATGTAGCTGTTAACAAATTACAGCAGTTTTTTTTAGGTTGGTCCAAAGTATCATTTTTTTCAGTGTAGGCATTATTGCCCGACTCCGGTTCGAACAGATAATGACATTTAATGAACATAAAGGTCCATGTTTAATAAAAATGTTCATGAAATTAAAAAATATTTAAGAGATTGATGTTTAATTTAGTTTTATACATGTTCTCATATTCATTTATTTTGTCATAATGTCAGTAATACTATTAAAGTATAATTAAGTAATAATCAAGGTTATTACACGATTCTTTGGCTCTTCTGTAGCATGGTTTTAGTGAAGTGTTACACAAATATCGTCACGTGTGTACTTTACTTCTCACGGCTGCTTCCTGATGGTTTAGAGAACAATTACTCCGAGTCGCCCCGTAGTTTCAAAGAATAGTACATCGGCGAGCGTGTAAAGTATAAACGCCTCGTCGAGGAGGCTCACTGTGCGGAGCCAGGCGGAAGTATAAACAAGGCTTTAACATTAATGACATGTTAAATGTTTTCACACATCAAGTATCTGTATTTTGCTCATGTCTCATTGCAGCCTATAGGTGGTGCCAGAAAGTGGGAACACAGGTCAAAGAAATGTGTTTTAAACTCTGTGTAAATGGAGAGTTTCTCTAAAGTATTTAAGGAGTTTTACCTTGAGACTGACGCTTCTTAAAGAGAAACCAGAGTCCAGCGCAGATCAGAACCAGAGGAGAGCCTGAAAACACAGAGAATAATCAGAGAATATGGTCACTTTGAGATAATAATATTACAGTTATATCTCTTTGTGTGGAATTAATTCATTAAAGTATGAGACTAGTATTTATTTTTGTTTTTTTGATAAACCTTTCAAGGTCATATAATGTACATTACTTCTGCTTGCTTTGGGGCCCTAATCATTTATGTGTTATTTATGAGAACACTGGCTGAATGGACATTAATGCACTTATTACATGGCTACTTGATAGTGCAACTGACCGATAACAATGGAGTATTCCAGCAAGCCGTGTTTTAATGTGGTGTGTGTATTCTTCTCATTTCAGCTCTGAGTCCATTTGGGCTGAAGGTCAAGACAGAACCAAACCAAAGCTGGACTGTAACCTACAGGCCTTTATGATTGACAGACTTCATACTGACAACTACTGGCCTGGATGCTGCATCACATGTTTTTGAGCAAATCTTTTTCATCTAGAATTAAGTCTGGTGAAGTATTCTGGCCTAATTAAAAGAGAACGTTTTTTCAGATTGACCCCAAACTTTTAAAGAGCGATTGCATAAGGAAATATACATTTTTAAATTTGTAAATGCATTTGAATGCCACTTCAGATTCGGCCTCTGTGTTTCCTCTCTATTGCAAAGATTTTGTTGATACAATTTGATTGGTAACAGCTCTATTATTATAATATTATTGTGTCTTATTATTATAATTTGATTTAATGTATGAAATTGACACAAAAGTATATGCATGCTTATAATTAGGTTTAAAAATAAATGTATAAAGGTAAAACTGCCCATAAAAGGTAACAAATCAATGTCTGTCACTGCTGTGAACTGACCAACACACAGAGTATGAAGATTATCAAAAACTTCCTAAACATGCCAAGCTACCAGCACAACAACACACACTGCTCAATATTTCCTCTGTGTAACTGTACACATATCCTTGCAAGTAACGTTACAATTTTGCTTAAGTATTATTTAAGTAAAAGTATTGCAAACATGGTGAAATTTGTAGTTACGGGTTTACTACAACAATCAAAGATAAACCAGTTGTAGTGAAACCATGGTTCATTGTGTAAGTTGATGGTTTTACTGCAAATACTGTGGAATGATGGTGGTTATATAACAATTTATTACATGGCTTGGTTGAATGCTAATGTAGAACAACATTCAACATGATAACACACCGTTGCTAACTATAACAGAGCGTTGCCATGGACGCAGGATTCTAACCGTAGACGGAACGGACTATTTTCTTTAGCGGAAGCCATATAAATCGTTTTTAAAACAATAAATTCCTTTTTAAATCAATATTGTGTGTCAAATGATTGATTTATTTGGTAGGTAGCCATGTAATAAGCGGGATAATGTATCGCGAGGCGGTTGTTATAGCGAACACACTCCTTCATTCAGCCTGTATTCGCTATAACAACCGCCTCGCTATTACATTATCCCTTAACGTTACATAACAATGATGTTTTCTAGAGCACCATCTTATCTTTAATAATAATAATAACATTAATCATATCTAGCCAAGTTTCAGAAGTTTCTCCTTACAGAAAATGGGAATCCAGTCGCTGGATGAGTCTAACGCGGAGAGCATCCCCAAGAGCGCGTCGACGAAGCTCACTGGCGCCATCTTGTAGACTGCGTTCGGTAGTGACTAACAGTTCGGTCAGGTGAGCTGAAGATATCTCAATTTATGTTGTATATTAAAGTATACCGTATTCAGCCGTATACAGCTTCTGAAACACCGCTAGTGACTGATGATAATCGCTGTTGAACAACTCCGCCTGTGACGTCATGTGGAACTCTGACGTCACGGCTGCTGCTCTCATAGACATGTATAAAGGCTGCTCTGCTAGCGGTCGAATATGGGTCAATATTTTTCTTGATTTCTGTAAGGCTTTTGACTCCGTAGAGCATCAATTTATTTTTGAGTCACTTAGAACATTTGGTTTTGAAATTTCTTCACTAGTGCAATTAAAACCCTTTATAAGAACAACAACAGTTCAATTAAATTGTTGGGTGGCACTTCTAGTAGGTTTAATTTGTCTAGAGGGATTAGGCAGGGTTGCCCTGTCTCTCCTTATTTATTTCTGATAATAAGTCAACTCCTTGCAAATCATATTAAAGCTAGTACGATTAAAGGTATGACTATTATTGATAGAGAACTTGTTATAACACAATTAGCAGACGACACCACCCTCTTTCTCCAAAACGATAATCAAATACCCATTGCAATTAAAATAATAGAAGAGTTTTCTAAAGCATCTGGTGTTTATCTAAATGTAAAGAAATGTGAACTTATGGCGGTCAAAGAATGTTCAGTGGCATCTTATTGTAACATTCCAGTAAAAACAGAAGTAAAATACCTAGGAATTACAATAAATAAGAATCAAAAGAATAGAAGTTCATTAAACTTTAATCCTGTTATTCAAAAAACTCAGAGGACGTTTAATCAATGGCTTCTAAGAGACTTGTCATTAAGAGGGAGAGTTCTGTTTTCAAAAGCAGAAGGTTTGTCCCGGTTAACTTATACAGCTATGGCTCTTCAGGTTGATGATAAAATATCGAGGGAGATTGATAAGATGCTTTTTGGTTTTGCTTGGAAAAATAGGATACATTATATAAGAAAATCAGTATTAATGAACTATATAATATAATTCCCCTCCATATTTTATCTAGTTTGGGTGGCATAAATTTCTTCCTTGTTTCCAATTTTGATATTAACAAAATACCAGTGAAACTTTCTGCATTTCATCGTCAAGCTTTTCTAGCATGGAGTTTAATTTACAAACACAACTTTTCACCACACAAATACTTTATCTGGAATAATAGGGACATTCTTTTCAAACATAAAACTATTTTCTTTGAAAATTGGTTTCGAAATAATATTGTTTTGGTAGACCAATTATTTAATTCAGATGGCCTTCTGTTTACTTATGAGGAATTCATGTTCAAATATAATATTCCTATACCACCAAGGGAATTTGCAGCTGTTTTTGGAGCAATTTCTTCTAAAATATGTATGTAACAACAAAAAAGATTAGATTACCAGCAATTTCCACCCCTCTCACCAAATCAATCCCTTGTAGGTAAAATATGTTTCTCCTGTTATCATAATTGTAACGGGTCAATAAGAGCCCTTTTCCAGAAAGATGTTGTTTCAAGACCAAATGTTATTGCGTACTGGAGTCAGTTTGTGAGTGATGTTGACTGGAGAAAAGTCTGGCTTCTACCCAATCGCTATCTCTTAACAAACAAGGTTAAAGAAGTAACTTTTAAACTCCTTCATAGAATATACCCTGCTAAGCACTATTTAACCACATTTAAAAAAGATATTGATGAAAGTTGTAGTTTTTGCAAAAAGAAGCCGGAGACAGCTGTTCATTTATTTTTGCACTGCCCTTATGTGTCTTTTTTTTGTGGCAAAATGTACTTTATTTCATTGTTGGAATTGGAAATGTTGATGAAAATTTTACATTACTGTGGAAAGTTGTTCTACTAGGTATAAAGGATAAACAACCCCGCACTTATTTTATTAATGTTTTTATTTTGATGGCTAAATTTCACATTCATAAATGTACATTTTTAAGGGAAAAAGCCATGTTTTGTTGCATTTAAAAATGAAGTGAAGCTTTATAATTATTGAGTCAATATTGCTCTCGAAGAAACAAAAAGCTATCAGAAGCATGAACACTGTTTAAAGTATCCCTATAATACTGTCTGTACTCCCCCCTAGCATTTGAAATATATTGTATTTCTATTGTTTGTTTTGATATTTCTTAAATAAAAAATAAAAATAAAGCCTCTCCCGTGGCCTCATGGGATAGTAAGGTGTCCATCGAACGCACACTTCAGAATCTCGCAGATCATCCGGGGACTTTCTGCCAACTCTGACTACTGTGATTCAGACATCTACTGTTTTCGCCTACTATATAGTAATGAAGTGTGTGATTTCGTGACCGTCCTGAGACGTGATGCCAAAGACAGAGAACAAAAAAAAAAGTCCATTTGATGGTGATTTCAAACTTTTATCAATTACATTGTGCACCATTAATTCTGCTGTGTGTAACCAAAATACTCTGGCAATAAATACATGATACGGTTTATTCAATTCTGTACAATCCAAGGCAAGCGTGTGAAGCTGTTAGTTGTCGTTTCCGTCCACGTACCGTAATAATGTCCCTGATGTCGTCTGTATGCTACGAACACACACAACAACACAGTAATCAGGGTTCGTACAGATCAGAGATCTCACCTATCAAACACTATCTTTATTATCTTTCAACTTCTAAAAAAAGTAAATGGATAAATTAACTAATAAAACACAAATGGTACAACCATTTTTAACCATTGATAGGAAATTTCTTTATTCAAACTGATGTTTTCTATCAAAACACTATCATATACGTAGATATTTATGAGCAATATAACGCTCATAGCCATGAAAATGGCTGCAATGTTAATTGTGTGTGTGAGAATATTGTTTTATCAATAAAATATAGCAATAATCAAGGGTTTTCAAGGGTTCACATGTCAAAAAGTCAAATTCAAGCACATTGTATGAACCCTGAACAATCTCTTGAACAATATATATTGATTCATACAGCGCTCTTAGCACTCTACTAACTCTGCTCCGACTATATCATGAACGTGATACTTCATCTGGAATTTAACATGTGAGGTTGTGCGGCGTCCCTCAAGTTCAGTCTTCAGGATCTCACCGTATCTGGATTTCTTCACCATGCCAAGAACCGCTTTGCGCCCTGTTAAAGAATCAGAAGTAGCGATTTTTAAAGGTATGGTTGATTATGATTTAACTGTAGTTAGTGTGTAATGTTCATTCATGACATCTGCAAAGTTACAACGCTCAACGTTCAAAGCAAAGGGAGATATTTGCTTTTAAAGAAAAGGACGACAACATTCGGCTGGTAGGAACTACACGACATTCCTCCCGGGTTAGTGACATCACCAACCCTAGAATTTACATAAACCCCGCCCCCGGAATACGTTTATAGATTATCAAGACAGAATATGCTAATCAACGACTAGAGGATAACTACACATAATCTACATAAATTCATCAACTAACCATTCAGAAATGTCCTGTTCTTCTACATGTTGTCACTTCTTCTTGAGTCTCTCCGTCTTTCTGACTCCGGTTTGAACATAAAAGGCTAAAACTTTTTTGAAATGTTCAGTGTGTGTGTTTGTGTGTGTGTGTGTGTGTGAGGTAAAAGGACACAAGCTGTTGAAGCTTCGCCCCCTGTGCCTGGAGCAGCAGCTCATTTGCATTTAAAGGGACAGACACAAAACGTTGTGTTTTTTCTCACCCTCAAAAAGTGACAATTTTAACGCGATATATACAAATATCTGTGGGGTATTTTGAGCTAAAAACTTCACACACACACTCTGGGGACATCAGACTTATTTTACATCTTGTGAAAAGGGTGAAGAATAACACATTTTAAGAATCTATTGTAGTGAATGTGACATACACAATTTACCTTTGTTATTATATGTAGTTCTGTACACTGTGTTTCTGCATAACTGTTCAGGGATCGCGGTCCCTTTAAAGGTTCGGTAGGCGTGATGACGTATGACGCTGGTCAGCGCCATTGCTCGGTTGTTTTGTTTACCTTCTAAATAAACGACACACTTACTTGTGTGCTCAAAGTGAGAAGTTGTCTCTTGCAAATTACTGCAATTTCCACACTGGTGACCCCGACATTAGTCTGCTGGACGTATCCAGAGACACAACGCGATCATGACCGCGAACGCTGTCACCCTCAAACTCCCCGAATTCTGGGAATCGTCTGCATCGGCATGGTTCGCCCAGACTGAAGCGCAGTTCGCATTGCGTGAGATCACCGCGGATACAACAAAATATTACTACGTTGTGTCTGCTCTCGGAAATTCAACAGCATCCAGAGTGGTGAGCCTTCTTACAAATCCTTCCGAAAATGAGAAGTATACAGCTCTTAAAGCCCACCTGTTGAAAACGTTTGGACTGTCGGACACTGAGAGAGCCAGCAGGCTTTTCTCACTTCAAGGACTGGGTGACAGCAAACCGTCCGAGCTCATGGACCGTATGCTGGATCTTTTGGGTGAACACAGACCTGATTTTCTTTTCATCCAGCTCTTCCTGCGTCAGCTGCCTTCCCAAGTGAGAGCTGCATTAGCCAACACCACAATCACTGACTGTCGTAGACTAGCTGAAGAGGCTGATAAATTTTTCCTGGCGAGTCAGGGACATTGTGCGGCTGCGCTGTTTCCCGCGCACATCTCTTCGGTGACGGGGGACGACTCCGCACTCATTGCTGCGACCACTGCTCGTCGGCAGCAGTTTTCTGGCACCCAACAGCCCTCAGGATTGTGTTTCTATCATGCAAAGTTTGGAACCAAGGCTAACAAATGCCGTCCACCATGCAATTTCAGTGTTTCGGGAAATGCCAGGGCCGGCGCTCAGTAGTGGCCATGAGTGTCGGCCGCGTAGGCAGGCTGCTTTTCATCCGCGATAGCATCTCCGGACGCCGTTTTCTGTGCGACACGGGAGCACAAAAGAGCGTCCTGCCTGCATCCCGTTTGGACATGGTGACCGACAGCCACGGACCCCCTATGGAAGCTGCCAACGGTAGCCCCATCCGCACATATGGAACGAGGTATGTTGAATTGTGTTTCGGAGAACAGCAGTTCGGTTGGAACTTTGTCACTGCAAAGGTTGCCGTTCCCCTCCTCGGCGCTGATTTTTTGTGTGCACATGGACTGTTGGTGGATGTAAAGAACCGCCGTCTGATTGATGCTGTCACGTTTTGTTCTTATACGTGCACGCTCAGCGAAGCAGACTCCATACGACTGTCTAGCATGCTCTCAGCTTCCGATGATTTCCACCGTCTACTGGCCAGTTTCCCAGCCCTCACTCAGCCCACTTTCTCTGCATCTACTGTAAAGCATGGTGTGGAGCACCATCTCACCACTACTGGTCCACCCGTCTACGCCCGCGCTCGGCGCCTCGACCCGACCAAGCTTGCCATTGCAAAGGCTGAGTTTGCAAACATGGAACGCCTGGGCATAGTACGCCGATCCGACAGCCCGTGGGCATCACCCCTCCACATCGTCCCTAAACCTTGCGGCGGCTGGCGCCCGTGTGGCGACTACCGGCGGCTTAATGAGGCAACGGCACCTGACCGGTACCCAGTCCCGAACATGCTGGATTTTTCAGCATATCTGGCTGGCAAGGTGATTTTTTCCAAGGTGGACCTCGTCCGGGGATATCATCAGGTGCCGGTACACCCACTGGACATTCCTAAAACGGCAGTGATCACGCCGTTTGGTCTGTTTGAGTTCCTTCGGCCTTAAAAACGCAGCCCAATCTTTCCAGCGCCTCATGGACTCTGTTTTGCGGGACCTGCCTTTCCTGTTTGTGTACTTGGATGACATCCTGGTAGCGAGCAAGTCCAAATCTCAACACCTGGCGCACCTCCGAACCCTTTTTGAGCGGCTTAGCCACCATGGACTAATTGTCAACCCCGCCAAGTGCCAGTTCGGTCTCTCCACCATCGATTTCCTAGGTCACAGAGTCACTAAGGACGGGGCAGTTCCTCTCCCATCAAAGGTGGAGGCAGTCATACAGTTCCCACGCCCACTCACTGTCAAATCCCTGCAGGAGTTCCTCGGCATGGTGAATTTTTATCACCGTTTCATCCCTCGAGCCGCTCAGCTCATGGGGCCCTTGCACGAGGCCTTGAAAGGCAAACCCAAACACGTTGTGGACTGGACTGAGAGCAGAGTCAAGGCTTTTGATGCCACTAAAACAGCACTAGCGAACGCCACCATGCTGGCGCATCCTTCTCATACAGCCCCCATTGCCATCACCTCGGACGCCTCGGATTACGCTGTCGGTGCTGTTTACGAGCAGTGGGTCGGCGGGGCCTGGCAGCCGCTGGCTTTCTTTAGCCGTCAGCTGCGCCCTTGTGAGCGGAAGTACAGCACTTTCGACCGGGAGCTGCTGGGTCTCTACCTCGCCATTAGACACTTTCGTTCCCTGCTGGAAGGCCGACACTTCACTGCTTTTGTGGATCACAAGCCACTGACTTTTGCCATGGCCAAGGTGGCTGAGCCGTGGTCCGCCCGCCAGCAACGGCATTTGTCTTACATTTCAGAGTTCACCACGGACTTGCAGCACGTTGCCGGTAAGAGCAACCACGTGGCGGACTGCTTATCACGGGCTGTGGCAGGGGCGGTCCATCTTGGTTTGGATTACAACCGCATGGCCACGACTCAGTCCACAGACCCAGACGTGCAACATCTGAAAACCTCGACTACAGGGCTGCAGATCGAGGACGTGGTTTTTGGCGATGCTGGCACAACGCTCCTGTGTGACATCTCCACAGGTAGTCCTCGGCCAATCGTTCCCTCGGAGTGGAGACGACAAGTTTTTGATGCCATCCATGGTCTCTCCCACCCAGGTGTGAAAGCTTCACAGAGACTTGTTGCAGCAAAGTTTGTTTGGCACGGCCTCAAGAAGGACGTTAGGGACTGGGCTAACACCTGTGTTGAGTGCCAACGGGCCAAAGTACACCGCCACACTAAAGCCCCGTTAGAATTGTTCCCGGTTCCTGAGAGGCGTTTTGACCACGTAAACGTGGACCTGGTTGGTCCTCTGCCCTCCTCTCAAGGTTTCACATATCTGTTAACCATGGTTGATAGGACCACCCGCTGGCCTGAGGCTGTGCCTCTGACATCGGTGGCGTCTGTCGAGATGACACGGGCATTTATTGGCACCTGGATTGCCCGTTTCGGCACCCCTTCGGACATATCCTCTGACCGAGGCGCGCAGTTCACGTCTGATCTTTGGGGCTCTGTCGCACAGAGCCTCGGAGTGAAACTCCACCGCACGACTGCATATCACCCGCAGGCTAACGGACTCTGTGAACGTTTTCATAGATCGATGAAGGCTGCCCTGCGTGCCAGCCTCAAAGACAGCAACTGGGTCGACAAGCTCCCGTGGGTGATGCTGGGCATCAGGACTGCACCAAAGGAGGACCTTCAGTCCTCATCAGCGGAACTTGTTTACGGACAGCCGCTGCGTGTGCCAGGGGATTTCGTCCCTAGCACCACGGTTCCCTGGTCTGCTACTCTCCAGCGGTCTACTCTACTGGATAATGCTAGGTTTTTTGCACCTGTTCCTACTTCCCGTCACGGCCTCCCCCAGTCGCACATCCCCGCTGGGCTTCAAACAGCTGACTATGTTTTCATTCGCCACGATGCCCACAGGGGACCGCTACGTCCGCCCTACGAGGGCCCATTCAGGGTTTTGGAGACAGGGGACAAACACTTTGTGGTGGACAGGGGTGGCAAACCGGAGCGACTCTCCATTGACCGCCTTAAACCAGCTCATTTGGACGTAACCAGGCCTATTGACCTGGCTCAGCCCCCACGACGTGGACGGCCTCCTGCTCTGCCCCCACCCCGTGCTCCCATCCCACCCAAGCCTCCCACGCTCCATGACCCTCACCCGTGTAATGACAGTACATCGGCTGCAGTGGGGTCTCCTCGACCTCTGGTGCAGCACAGTCGTTGTGGCCGGTTGATACGCCCACCTCCCCGTTGACTGTTTGTTTTTTCTGATATGGTGAATTCTGGGGGGACGTGTGTAGTGAATGTGACATACATAATTCACCTTTGTTATTATGTGTAGTTCTGTACACTGTGTTTCTGCATAACTGTTCAGGGATCGCGGTCCCTTTAAAGGTTCGGTAGGCGTGATGACGTATGACGCTGGTCAGCGCCATTGCTCGGTTGTTTTGTTTACCTTCTAAATAAACGACACACTTACTTGTGTGCTCAAAGTGAGAAGTTGTCTCTTGCAAATTACTGCAATTTCCACACTATTTCATTTTAGGTATAAATGATGATTATTGAGTTTCCAGCAGTAGATTCCTGCAAGACTTGTAAATGAGTCAGATCATTGAGACTCTCACCTTTTGTTCTGCAAAATACTTTCGGAGCCATTTGCCCAAGCCCATCGGAGCCCAAGCCCATTTGCCTTTTGTTCTGCAAATAGCTCTCGAAGCCCCTAGCTGATTAGATTAGCAATACAATAGAGCGAATATTCTGATTGGCTCTGTTTCTCTTGAGCAATCTAGATAATCTGCCATGCCAAACTGTTTTTTGCTGGATAGAATCAACTCCTCCCTGCTTTCGTATGATTTGTTTGAATTTGTCTCCACCCCCAGAAGTCCCCCCTCCTAAAATGCCAATAAAATACCAGGTATAAACTGTTTAGATTAGATTGTTTTGAAAGAACTGCAGCCGCGCTCAATAAAGAATAACTTCTGCTTGAACGTGATCCAAACGTCTCCTGGTCGTTGCTTAACAAGAAGGAAACGTTTCCGACAAGGGCATTATACCACCCCTTTAAAGCGCTGACCGTGAGTCTTGTGGTAAACACACCTACCCTTAATGAAGTACTTAATGAATTTGCCAGAGTTTGGGATTAAAAGCCACCAGCTGCCCGCGTCCCTCACCGCGAGGACGCCCGACTTCACCAGCCGCCTGCAAGCCAGAAACCATCTTTAGATAAAGTTTGAACGACATTTGTGTGCTTTTGTTAACTAGCGTGAAAATACGAAACATTTATATATATATATTAAAATACATTGGTCTTACGTGATCTCAGAGTCTGTGAAGAGGAACTCCTTCAGCATCTTTTCTTTGTTGAAGCTCAGATCGGAGCAGCCGGGAATCAGTTTATCCAGGAATTTCTCCACAGTTTCCAGCGTTTCTCTTCCGGCTTCCCCCTGCAGGACTTTGGCTCTGTAGTCTTCAGCAAACACCAGAGCGAAAGCCTCCGAGTCGAAGCCCAGCTGGAACATCAGCAGCTCGGCGCTCGCCCTCAACTCATTCTGGGCAGGAAAAGGAAACACTGTTAAGAGCTAGTCTGACCAGCTAGCAGTTAATCAGGCTTACTTTTCAGATTCAAACTAGACAAATCACAAGTTTGAGTGACTTACTTAAAGACCCACTCCGATGAAAATCATGTTTTTCTAGGTGTTAACATATTCTTGTGGCATTTTTCTGATGTTAGAGGACATATCTTGAGAAAAATAAGCTCAAAGTTGTATTTCTGAGTATTTCTACATTCAAATGTCTGTGAATCAGTTGCAGACGCTAAAATGCCGTTTAAAATAGACTGGAGTTGTGACGTAGTAACTCCACTGGGCGGGGCCACAAGCTCATACTCAAATTGGAACACATACTGTAACAAATAAGTCACTTTTCACCGTCTATCAATCGTCAAAACTAAAGTTTGGAGAACATCACAGACTAATCCCGTCAGTATTACATCATTACATAATGAGAGAGGGCAGCCAGCCTCCTCCAGCCAAGCAACAGGCGACATTTGTGCATGTGAAATTCCACGCTCGTTCAGGTAAGTAAGACTTGCACACGCCGGGTGGCGACGAGTTTCGCCTGTCGCAGTCGTTTGTCCCCTCGTGTGTCAAGCCCATCACTCGTGAGAGAGTCAGTCAGTTTTTCAGCGGTGACATTAGCATCATAATAATCCCAAAATTCCGAGCAATCCACTGATACTAAATATGTCCTGAATGATCACTGTGGGAGGGATGAAATATCGGGGCGAAGTCGAGCTGTTTTTTACCGCGACGTCTCGGAGTGAAATAATGATCGGTGATAACTTTGATTAACTTCGGATAATAATAATTAACGTGTATATAATACTGGAATGCTTCTCCGTGCCAACGGCTCCGCCCACAACGCAGAGGCGAATTGCTAATGAGCTACTGCCACTCTGCTGAAGCGAAGTCCCAGAAAACAGCACAGGTTTTGAGATTTTGGCTAAAAATGGCATAATCATAATTTAAAGACCACTGGGAATGTTTAAAAATAGCTTTAAAATATGATGGGAGTGGGACTTTAACCCTCGTCCTTCCCTCGGGTCAATTTGACCCGAAACTAATTTTTTTAAAGCTTTTAAAAATTGTTCATAAGAGGGGTCCAAGACCCCAAGACTTTTGTTGCACTTAAACCACGAATACACACAAAAACAAATTGTATGGATTTGAGGAGTTTTGTGCTTGAAATGTAAGAAAGTAACAAATCCTTCCCTCACGGGTCAATTTGACCCCCATAGGAATGAATGGGATGCGAACAATGCTTCAGTACACACAGAAAACCCTAAAAATGCTCAAAATTCAAACTAAAAATGCTAAAACATTACTAAAATTTATTTTTATAATGTTTACATGTGTATCTGAATGCATACTGAAGAGAAACTGACTTTAGTACACAGAGGAACAGAGATATAACGCCATCTAGAGTCATGAAATATGTTATATATTATTATTTTTCCACAAGAGGTCAGCAAACACACCCGAAGTTTAAAGGGTTAATTCAATTAATTAAAAGGGTTAATGTGTGAAATTGTGAGTTATTTTAAATTAAAGTTGAAAGAATGTGAGGGATGTGCTTAAATTACTATTTATTATAATTGTTTATCAAATCTAGCAATTTAAAGGTAAATAAAATAAAAAATAAAAAAAAATCTCAAAAAAATATTGCATAAAAAAATAGACAAATATCATAAAATTGAAATAAAATAATCTTTCTGGACAAATCATGGCTTAAATCATGTAGCACAGTGTCTACTTTGTGAAGATGAACACAAGGCTCTCACCAGCTGCTTGTCCACGGAGGTTTTGTCGCTGTGTAAACTGTACAGCTGGTGTTTCAGGACCACTGGAGGAAGACTGTCGTTGAAGAGTTTGCGTGAGAACAGTGTCATGAGCTTCTGCAAGCTTGAGCGGATATCAGCGGCTCCTTCTGCTGAACACACACACACACCTGTATTTCATTACTACCATCAGATTCACACATTTGTGTTAATTTCACTCAGAAATATGTTGTATAAAACGGTGTGTAGTATTTTAAGCCTATAATAGCATGTGTTTGTGTATACCATATTAATATATTATTTACATATTTTTAAACGTAATCGTAGGTGTTTATTTCACCTAAAAATGGAAATGGAACACAAATTAAGATATTTTTTAATAAAACTTGAGAGCTTTCTATCCCTACATTTCATAAAGAGATCGTAAAACTAATCCATATGTATTGAGAACAAATATAGAGAACAAGAACAAATGTAGGGCGGGGCTTGATTTTGTCCATGGGGAATCGATTGGATGGTTGTGGTTTACTATTGGTGGATCTCATGTGAGTGACAGGTTGTCCCGCCCATCATTATCAGAGATGTCACTGCAAGAGGAAGTTCCCTTATCGAGTCGGTCCCTCGACATTACGTATATCGGGAAATCCATTTTCCTCTAAATGCTGAAGCCTGATTTGAATAACTCTTTTGCTTGCCAATAGCCAATGGCGCCCGTGCCCTCACCTGATTGCCTGACAGCCTCCAATATAGGTGACGTCGGATGCCAAAAACCTCCGAATCTTTCTTCTTCACCTGGAGCCTGGTTTTGCCGTAGATTCACGCAATTCAGAGTGGACAACGAGGAATATCTACTCCCGCGTTCCGGCGGATTTTTGCTAGGAAACCAACAAAAGAAAGAAAATGTCTCTTTGCCGCGTGTGGTGTGTGTGGTGTGTGTGGGTCGGGCTCACGCGGAAGCGGAGCTTGAAGGATCATGTTGTCGGACTTGCAAGGAACTCCTCATCAAGATCCTTCGTGACCCGTATCGGTGGCCTTATGACTCCTGCCTCTCCTCCAACCGCGCCGGAGCTTTCTGCGGCCGGGAGACTGCAGAAAGCTCCGTCAGTGGATTCTGTTGAGGAGTTAGCGTTGGCCCAACGCCCACGCCGCCCTCACGCTTCAGAACCTCTCACCTATGCTGAGGCTAGTTACCGCCCTCTGAAGGAAGAGGATACGGTGAGGACGATACCATGTCCACGAGTGACCCGGGAGCCTGGTCTGAGGTTCTGTCAGAAGCCAACCGCGACCTTGCTGGATGCGGAGCTCTTGGCTATCCTCATGGAGGCTGTAGCGGACCTGGAGGTGGACTGGGCAGCCCCCAAACAACAGCCGTCTAGGAAGTGGATGGACGGGTCCTTCCCCGGCGCGGACCTTTTTTCCGCGCCGGGGAAGGACCCGTCCATCCACTTCCTAGACGGCTGTTGTTCGGGGAAAAAAGGTTCGCTCCTTTTTTCACTGAGCTCCACGAGGAGCTCACCCGTTCATGGTGCTCCCCTCAATCAACCCGAGCCCATGCACAGGGGACCCAGTTGCTGACGACAGTGGAGGGGGCAGAGAAGTTAGGTTACACACGGCCGCCTCCCGTCGCGGCCCACCTGGGTCCTTCTCCCGGATGGAAAACCGCCTCATTGCCTTCCAAACCATGTCGAGGCTCACATTGCTGAGAAGGCATATATTTCGTCTGCCAAACTCGAATCTTAGGGTCCCTGGACGAGGAAGGCCCGGACCCGGAGTCCCTCAGGAAGCTGCGCACGGCCTCGAAAAAGGTCGCCCAGGGAATCGGCCACAATATGGGCAGCCTCGTGGTTCTGCATGGCCATCTGTGGCTGACGCTGATGGAGATGCGCAATGCAGAGAAGCAGCAGCTCCTGGACGCACTGGTAAGCCCGCTGGGTCTTTTCGGCGTCGCGGTCGAGGCTTTCTCGAAGAAGTACGCCGAGACCTTGAAGCAGTCAAAAATGATGCTGCATCTCCTGCCAAAACGGTCTCATGCCCATACCCCATATTTCCATATGTGGCTCTTTCCTCCTTTCCTGTCAACAAGAGGATTCAGAGCCACAGTGTTTTTAGGTGTGTGAGTGAATGTCGTGATATTACTGCGCCGCTGCTGAATACATTGTGGGGGAATACATAGTCTGGGTGCTTAGTGCTTGTGCTCTACAGGGGCTCGATTGAGCCGGGCCGCCCAAATTTCCACACGGCGGGGGTTTTATATGTTCCCCACACGTAATGTCGAGGGACCGACTCGATAAGGGAACGTCTCTGGTTACTCACGTAACCGTAGTTACCTGAGGAGGGACCGAGACATAAACTGCCATGTGAAAAGCCTTTCAGCCTCAATAGCTCTCGTTCAGTCGAAAGATTCGGAGGTTTTTGCCGCCAGTCGTCACCTATATTGGAGGTTGTCAGCCAATCAGGTGAGAGCGCGGGCGCCATTGGCTATTTGTAACCAAAAGAGTTGAGAAAGAGAGTGGCTTCAGCATTTCGAGGAAAATGGATTTTCCCATATGTAATGTCTCTTGTTCCCTCCTCTCAGGGAACTACGGTCACGTGAGTAACCAGAGATGTTATTCTGATTGAATATTACGAGGGACATGAATTAAAAAAAACTGAATATTCCATAAAAAATAAGAATTGTCGAATTTGATTTCATGGTGACTTTAATCATAATGTGGTAGAGACATTCTTTTGTAGCTTCTTTACAGTTAGTGGAACTTAATATGCTTAAACATTATGGATTGAACAAAAATACAATATTAATTTGTCACAAAAACTGATTAAACAATATTGGCGGAATAATATTATAAACGTCTACTTTACGTCGTAAAATTAGAAAATACTTTAATGTTTTTTTTTTTTTTATGCATACTGTAATGTTTACTGAACGCAACATGAGGGTATGACAGATTATATAAAGCGTCGCGAGTCTTACCGTGACTGTCTCCGGTAACATGAGAGATCTTTCCGTGACTGTCTCCGGTGACATATATGACAGATCTTACCGTGACTGTCTCCGGTAACATGAGAGATCTTACCGTGACTGTCTCCGGTGACATATATGACAGATCTTACCGTGACTGTCTCCGGTAACATGACAGATCTTACCGTGACTGTCTCCGGTAACATGACAGATCTTACCGTGACTGTCTCCGGTGACATATATGACAGATCTTACCGTGACTGTCTCCGGTAACATGACAGATCTTACCGTGACTGTCTCCGGTAACATGACAGATCTTACCGTGACTGTCTCCGGTGACATATATGACAGATCTTACCGTGACTGTCTCCGGTAACTTGACAGATCTTACCGTGACTGTCTCCGGTAACATGACAGATCTTACCGTGACTGTCTCCGGTGACATATATGACAGATCTTACCGTGACTGTCTCCGGTAACATGACAGATCTTACCGTGACTGTCTCCGGTAACATGACAGATCTTACCGTGACTGTCTCCGGTAACATGACAGATCTTACCGTGACTGTCTCCGGTGACATATATGACAGATCTTACCGTGACTGTCTCCGGTAACGTGACAGATCTTACCGTGACTGTCTCCGGTAACATGACAGATCTTACCGTGACTGTCTCCGGTGACATATATGACAGATCTTACCGTGACTGTCTCCGGTAACGTGACAGATCTTACCGTGACTGTCTCCGGTAACATGACAGATCTTACCGTGACTGTCTCCGGTGTAATATATGACAGATCTTACCGTGACTGTCTCCGGTAACATGACAGATCTTACCGTGACTGTCTCCGGTGACATATATGACAGATCTTACCATGACTGTCTCCGGTAACGTGACAGATCTTACCGTGACTGTCTCCGGTAACATGACAGATCTTACCGTGACTGTCTCCGGTAACATGACAGATCTTACCGTGACTGTCTCCGGTGTAATATATGACAGATCTTACCGTGACTGTCTCCGGTAACATGACAGATCTTACCGTGACTGTCTCCGGTGACATATATGACAGATCTTACCGTGACTGTCTCCGGTAACATGACAGATCTTACCGTGACTGTCTCCGGTAACATGACAGATCTTACCGTGACTGTCTCCGGTGACATATATGACAGATCTTACCGTGACTGTCTCCGGTAACGTGACAGATCTTACCGTGACTGTCTCCGGTAACATGACAGATCTTACCGTGACTGTCTCCGGTGACATATATGACAGATCTTACCGTGACTGTATCCGGTAACATGACAGATCTTACCGTGACTGTCTCCGGTGACATATGACAGATCTTACCGTGACTGTCTCCGGTAACGTGACAGATCTTACCGTGACTGTCTCCGGTAACATGACAGATCTTACCGTGACTGTCTCCGGTGACATATATGACAGATCTTACCGTGACTGTCTCCGGTAACATTACAGATCTTACCGTGACTGTCTCCGGTCACAGCGTCAGCTGCGGATCTGCGTCTCTTCGTCAAACAGAAAGTGTCTGCGATCATCGCTCTCTTTCTGCTCATTTCTCACTGTTTACAGAGAACATTTAGCTTATCTGGTGTCACAGCTGATGTTCGCTGAGAAGAGCGCTAAACTGTCTATATATGTCATATATCCCTGCTAAAGTGACTTGAATCGAAACACAGGTTTGTTCTCAAAAATATATTTAAAACTCTACTGTTGTAACTCGAGTTCGCATGTGTGTTCCACAGACAGTTCATCAAACAACAGCTGACTGCGACTCTTCTTCGTTGGTTTTAGGACGAATAAACGCGTCTGCGGCCCTCTGGCGGACTGTTGGAAAACAACAAGCTCACGCACAGATCTAAATGTTCCACTGATAGAATATCCCAAAATATATATATTGAAAAGTAAACTATCACCTCAGCAGGGATGATTTCGGTTCTGTTGCGACTGCTGATTTGTTTCGTTTTCCCGGAAGTGATGTTACTATGATGCGTTTACGTCCATGGTTGCTTTTTAATAATACAACCGATGAAAAACAAAATCTTTTCAAGTAGTGTACCACAAAAAGGTGAATTGTCTAACATTTCCTTTCGATTTGTGTTTCAATACTCTTATTATTGAGTTCTTACATATTATTTTGAACATCTCTTGTTCCATTGGCTGGTGGACGCTTGTGTTTTGCATCACGGGAAATTGTTCGCCACAAAAATAAAACGATACATTTTTGCTTTTGTTGCTACTATTAAAAGCTCGGTTGACAGCGAAACTTTAAAAGAAACCAACAAAAACATGAATCTTCATCTATATGCCGTTGACTCGGAGTGACGTGTCCGTCACCGTCACTGAGACTCGTGTCTCCTGAAGTCAGTTTCCCTCAGACTCGTCAAAGAACTCATACTTATCTGGCAGGGGAGACACCGAGAAGGTCCTCACTGCAGAACATGAAATCCAGTGGATTTCCACTGGGAGGAGTGGATTCCAACTCCTCCTACTATATATACTTCGCCCCCACGCCCCAGCCCCACCACCAGATGAACCAGCATATCGGTGATCACCATTGTTTGCTCTCATCAATGTAAGTCTACATTTTGATTACTAATATAGTCGAGATAGATTCATAATTTAGTGTGCGTCTTTAAGTAATGATCACACTTAAATATATGTTCAAGTTTTGACAGTGTCCATACTTTTTGATAACACCAAGACATGTTTAACTAGTCCGCTAAACTGGCATCCATTAATGGTAAGTTAGGTCGTTTGTAGCGTTAACGTTAGAAAGCACGTGTAGAGGTGGCCTATTTATTTAGCTAAACTAATTAGCTTTTGTTAGTTGTTGCCATGGAGTGTTTTACTTTCAATGATGAATTAAAACATTTAAAAAAATAATGAACATTTAAATATTTGCTTTCTTTGCTAACCCACAGGATATGGAGGTCGAGGAAGAAAGGGGGAACTTTTTAAAATAATATGTGAAGACACCCACCCAGACTTCTGCAGCGAGTTCTGCCAGATCTGTGCTGACCTGAAAGGATGAATAGTTAATTGTGAATGTCCGGTGGTTTCCCTGTAATGTTTGTGTCATTTCTGCGTGTGCTCCCAATGTGGTTTCCTTATGTTTTGCCTTCAAAGTTTCCCTACTGTTTTCAAAATGTCTGTTTTACCTAGTGTGTTAATAAACGTGTTTTTTTTTCCTATTTAATTGTGCTGGTAATGAATTGTTCATGCATTTATGTAAGTGAGATGCTCTTATGTTATGTAAATTAAGTCAGATTCCCTTGTGAAGTCATTTATAAGTTTAAAATTAGTGCTGCTATAATTGAGTCACTTACAGTTGCATAATCAGTGGAAAAGCACACATATTTTCTACATGAATTTAAACTTGATTTAATATTACTCAAAAGTAGACGCGGCTACTTATCAATATTATAATATTTGATTTAATATTTGAAATCAAAGTGCATGTGGACTACTGAGAGGGGTAAAAGATCAGCCAATCAAAGAATACATTTCTTTTTAAGAGATATTTATTCCTGCATGTAACAAGGAACTACATGCTTTTCAGGGAAGATTAAATGTAAGAATTTTTAATCAATCTTTTTGTTTTGGATTATAATTAAACGCTTTTTCCAAATGAAAAAAAAATCACATTCACACAATGTACAAACTACAATGTTTGTAACTTTTTAAACTTCATTAAATAAGATTTGTTTTCAGCAAGTTTGTTTTTCTGTTAAAAGTCAAATCATCTTAATTTACAGTGCTATGCATAAGTTTAGACACCCATGCTAAAGTTGACTAAAAAGAGGAATAAAAAATCATCTTTT
The DNA here is from genome assembly GCF_949152265.1 of Phoxinus phoxinus. Taxonomy (NCBI): domain Eukaryota; kingdom Metazoa; phylum Chordata; class Actinopteri; order Cypriniformes; family Leuciscidae; genus Phoxinus; species Phoxinus phoxinus. Next base: position 24,525,664 of record NC_136898.1, on the reverse strand, counting down.
GGAAATTGAACTTAATGCCTTAATTTAAAAAAATAGGAAAAATCCAACCTTTAAGGACACCAATTTTCTTTGTGAATGAATAATGTATCGTAAATAAATAAATGTTCTTCCTTAAAATACAGAGTGCATAAGTTTGGACACCCCTATGTTAAATTCCCATAGAGGCAGGCATATTTTTATTTTTAAAGGCCAGTTACTTCATGGATCCAGGATACTATGATCCTGATAAAGTTCCCTTGGCCTCTGGAATTAAAATATCCCCACATCATCACACACCCTTCACCATACCTGGAGATTGGCATGGTTTTATTTCAGTAATTAGCCTAACAGCTGGTTTGATTTGCATTGAGAGATGATCTTATGGAAAGTACTCCATGCCAATCTCCAGGTATGGTGAAGGGTATGTGATGATGTGGGGATATTTTAATTCCAGAGGCCAAGGGAACTTTATCAGGATCATAGTATCCTGGATCCATGAAGTAACTGGCCTTTAAAAATAAAAATCTGCCTGTCTCTATGGGAATTTAACATAGGGGTGTCCAAACTTATGCACTCTGTATTTTAAGGAAGAACATTTATTTATTTACGATACATTATTCATTCACAAAGAAAATTGGTGTCCTTAAAGGTTGGATTTTTCCTATTTTTTTTTTAATTAAGGCATTAAGTTCAATTTCCAAAAGATGATTTTTTATTCCTCTTTTTAGTCAACTTTAGCATGGGTGTCTAAACTTATGCATAGCACTGTATGCGCTTTTAACAGTGTTGTTTCAAAGCAGCTTTACAGAGATAAACTTATAATTTAAGGAAATGGAGATGGTTTTGGCTTTATAGCGGTTCTTTAATACAATAATTTTCCAGCTAAAGTTAGTTTTGATTGATTCGCTTCCGTCGCAACGATCATTTGTTATTAAATTAGGTTCTTAAATTAGACGACACCATTCTCTCTACACACTTTAAAGGGGTGGTTTACTGCTTTTTTTCTTTGCATGATTGTATTTATAGGGTGCAATATAACATGTCTTCTTTTTTCTTTTTTTTTAAGCCATATTTTTCATAAATTTGACCTTTATTGTAAGCCGCTTTCTCCTCTGTCATTTGAACCATAGATATGATGTCTATGAGATAGACGGCATGTTTGGATTCGGTCCTACAAATGGCGGCCACACTGCTGTGTGACGTCACGTGAAACCCGTGAATACATTTAATAATTCAAATGAAAAAAATGTTTTAAAAATGGACACATATACACGTTTAAATGTAAATAAATGTATACAAAATAATAATACAAATTAAATTAAATTTGTAGATGTGCATATTTGAATAAAGTATCATAACACACTCTTTTGTCGCCACCTACTGGCGTGAATATGTAAGCTTCACATCACTGAACGAAACTAAATTAATCTTCTTCTTTTTTGGTGGTCAAAAGTTTTGAGAATCCAAACTCCTCGCCTGGAAAATAGACGAGAGTAGGAAGAGAAAAGTGAAATAATGTGCTGTCAAACTATCTTGTGATTCACTCTCAAGTGCTCAGCTTGAATGTCATTTAAATTCTGCTTTTATAGGAAAATAAATACGATGAACAAGCCAAAGTACCAGTTATTTAATTTCAGTTTAAAGTCCCAATGAAATCAAAATGTACAATTCTTCTTGTTTTAAGGAATGTATAGTATTTATGTATCATGATTTATCCGTGCACATTATTATTATTAATATTGTAATCTGTAATCTTTAAGCAAAATAATTTCCTCTCACTATAGACCCTATGCACAGCTGCACTACTTCCTGAACTTGTGCAGGCTCCTTTGTTTCCTGTCTGCCAGGATTGGCCAAACTGATTAATCCAGGTGTGTCTGACCAATGACAATAATCAGACACACCTGGATTAATCAGTTTGGTCAATCCTGGCAGACAGGAAACAAAGGAGCCTCAGAGAATGTCTAATAAGGGGAGAAGGTTCACTCTCGCTACACTTCCGGCTTCTGACTGGTTGCAGTTCCACTCTGATTCCATATGAGGGCGCTCACAGGACGAGTGCAGAATGAATGGAGGTCTATGGTAGCCTGGGAAAACCCAGACCACTTCCGGCAAATTTAGATTTGCTCTGCAAGTGGGTCTGGCAAAGAGCCCATTGAAACTCATTTCCAATCCGTCGAAATCGCAATCCGTCGAAATCGAAATCGTCGAAATCAGAAACGTTTTACACGATGACGACAGAGCAGAGACGGTGACGCAGATTTTGTACATAACAGAGATGAATGCCGCCGTGTAACATCACAACATCACTCGTTCGAATCAGCTATCGCGTCTGTTTCAAGCGATTTAAAATGGTCATTTTCGTTAACACAAACAGAGAATTGCTGAGAGTCTCGAGATGTTTCTCCGTCGCTCTGCATACGTCATGACATTCATCGCTCTGATTGGTTTGAGATCTATCCGACGTCCGTTGGTGACGCCCCTGTGGAAATGAATTGTCTATGGAGCTTTGCCAGACCCTTACTCAGTTACAACTGAGAGTGGTCTGGGTTTTCCCAGGCTAGGTCTATGGAGCTATACCCCTCAAAATCCACTTTTCTCAAGATATAATTTTTTGTCTAGTAATTTGAATGTTGTATTCGAAAGGAGATGCAAAGAAATTGCACATTGCTGGGTGTTGGATTTTTTAGAGTCACTTATTTGCTTTAAAAAGTCTTTCAAAATGTCAATGACGTCATACACATCGTACGACCAGAGATACTGCTTTACGGCAATCCTTCAGTCACTTTGGTGCTTTCGCGCTCTGCACTTTATTTTCTCTCGAGGCATCAACAACACAGCTGACACAGGTAAACACACGTGCTAGAAGAGTTTCTGCTAGAATACATTCTGTTCCCGCTTCAGATACCACGATGCCATCAAGCGGTATCTCTGGTCGTAACCAGTCCTTCACTGACCAATCAGCGTTCATTAGCAGAATGCTAGCGTGTTATGGGCAACAACAACTCAACCTGTAAGAAATCGAAAGGACATAAGAACTCGTTCATTCAATTTTCAATCTATAACCCATGTTGAACTTGCCAAACCTACAATCAAATCTGAGATTTCTCAACGGCAATCGGGTGAAAGAGACAAATTTAGCCGTCTAGCCCCATAGACTCCCATTCATTTTGCACTCGGGGGTGATCGCCCCCAGTGGAACTCTGGTGGAACTACAACCAAAATTCGGTACAATAGGACTTAATAGGGAGTGAACAGGCTCTCCGTAGACGGGCTCTGGGAGCCTGCACAAGTTCAGGAAGTAGTGCAGCTGTGCATAGGGCCTCTCTTCTCCGATGATGTGTTTACTGGCGTGAGGGCGGGGCAACCTGTCACTCACATGATGAGAAACCCAATCATCCAATCAAAAGAGTGCAACAGTGCCCGCCCACTTTTTCATAGGCGTTGATTCTGGAAGGATTTTTTCCCTTCAGTTCTTCCATAGTGATGTCTATAATAAAAAAATCTGTTTTTTAAAGAGTTAAAAGCAAGCCAAACAGGCAGGTTAATCAAAACATTACAAACTTTGATTTGAAGCAAAACATGTATTAGAAAATTGAACAAAACTAGGCTACAAGTGTATTTAATGGCTTTAGTGAGGGAAAGAACTACAATCCCATGTAGCATAACAGTACTAATTTAAAAATGTTGATTATATGAAAACAATAAGTTTTAAATGTATTGCTAATTGTTATGCAGTTTCAGAGCTTAAAGGGATAGCTGATGATTTACTCAGCCTTACTCAGCTGGAAGCTCATTTTTTTAGTCGATAAAGTTTTAAATATGAATATTTTTTACACCAACACATTGCTTCGGTCATAATTAACCCTTCAGAGCCGTTTGGGACACTTTTATGATGGACATGATGCATATCCTTCAATAAATAGTGCATTTACTCCCATTATACAGCTTGGAAGAGCCAGGACATTTTTTCCTAATGGAGCAACTCCGATTGTATTCATCTGAAGTCATTTTAATTTTTGGGTGAACTATCCCTAAGGAGATCGACTATTTACTATATTCGCAGTGCTTCATGGGGGTGGGCAACGCTATTTTGACGAAGTTTTGCTCTATTTTGACTCTCTGATTGGTGTAATTGTATGAACAGCATCATGGGTAATGTAGTTTTTAGGGCAATTCTACTGCTAAACACGATCATTAAAAATATATATATATATGAAATATGGGGTGACGGCTTCAACCGAAGCAAATAGGCTTAAAAACCTTAGTTTACAGTGGGGCTATCTGTAAAGGTTTTTAAGTTATCTTTAAAAATCAATTTTCCTATGGAGAAAATGAATGGAGTTTTTACTTCCGGATCCCAACTGTCGTCTATTCCACATGATCAAAACATGTCATGCTCAAGAAGCCTTTTCACTCAAGTATACTGTGCGTCACAATTGGGAAGGAAATACTATTGCAACTTCCACTTCATGCCAACTGTAATATTTTTTATATAAAAAATATATATATATAAAAAAAGTATGACAAAACTGTGACCCATCACATGAGGCCCCGGGACAGAAGTTGTGAATGCCAGTGAAGCAACATTATGTGACAATGCAGTTCACAAGACAACAACAGCGAGGTGGATGTATACTGTCTATTACTTTCATATCACTCAAAGTCTTACTATGAAGAACATTATTTTTAACGTATGCGGTTTCTGAGTTTTTTGCTCATCTAAAAGGAGTTGTTACGTCTGATATCACACCGTCTCTGAGTCCATCAGATGAAAGCAGAGATGAGGGATAACATACAGTACTTTTAAGCCAAAACTCAAGAAGTAGCATTTTAGCACTTCTGCATCATCTTGACACAAGCTCAATATATTTTCACGTTTAAATCTACTCACGATAAAGAAAACGTGTAAGAATCACAAGTGTTTGTTGGTCAGAGAGTTTATTTTCTACAGGGACCCAAAAGCCAATGGAAAATGGGCTTCTGTCGAGGGAACCAGTAATGATAACTTATGGGTTAGCCAACAAAAATACATCATCACTTCAGCTCTCTCTCTATATAGGGCACAATATATTATATTATATATATATATAGCTCTCTATAGTATAGGGCACAATGGGGCCAAAGATACACCTTAAGACAATGTGCTTTTCACTACTCACATGATTGCAGAAAAAAAAAAGTGTATTGAACACTGATGGAGCAACAGATTTTGAGTGAAAATAAATCCTGAAAGTGGTTTATTTTGTGTAATAGATGTATGAGGTGGCGAGGGGGATCATTTACCCCAGACACACTGCAGGGTGAAGGGTAAAACCAAAAGACAGACTGTATTATACAAATACTTCAGCTAAAATAATAGGTTTTTAATAATGTCTAAGTTAATATTTGTTCAAACCAATCACTTTAGCAAAGTTTGCACTATTTTCTGTTTATTTTGATAAATAAAATAAGACATTTTTGTTCAATACTGTAATTTAAATATGTTAATATAAAAATATATTTTAAAAATACATACACAAAATCATTTTTTTTTAGATTCTGAAAGCATGGAAGGAGATCCCATAATAATTTAATATAGGTTTACAGTAGTAACATTAAATCATATTTTATATGATATGATTAGTATAATATTTTTAAATATGATGGTTTCATTATAAATATGGTGATCATCTAAGATGGACACCCAACTTAATATTTGATATTTACCTGAATCGAACCATGTCAAGAAATGGAAAAGTCTGCTACGGCTTTGGGGTCAAGATATAAAAATGTTTGAGAACCCCTATTATAAAGGCAAACGGTGGCCATGCCAAATACTGATTTGATTCAGTTACTAAATTCAATTGATAAATCTATATATAATTGATAATAAGCATGTTGCCACAATTCATTTTAGTCTGAGTCTGACACCTTGTTTTCAGAATTCATGAATGACAGACTCAATGATGGTTAGATCAGATTACTGTGTGCACTATATATTTACAGTATAACACTGTAAAAAAAAATCTTGTGAAAAAAAACTGTACTTTTCTGGCAGCTGGGGTGCCAGAAAAAAACAATAACGTAAAGTAAACATTAAGGCTTAAGGATTGATCCGATTGATTGATTATTAGCATATATTTTATTATTTTTTTATTGCAGAACTTACACGCATACAAGATCAGGGACATGAAGCACGGTTATATCTCTTACATTGAACAATCAAAAAACATAAATATAATGGATCAAAATATGAAATAATAATACAGGTTATATAACCTACTGTAATAATAAGGTTAAATCATATCTTTGAATAAGTCATTATAATGCGTAAAACAATTGCAGTTTTTTTTTTGTTAATTATAAATATAGCCAAAGTAAAAGAGGAAGGCATAAAGGAGACTTAAGCCGTTTTTGCTTGTGAATAACGAATTTTGAACATGATTATTAGCATATTGGTGAAGTTATTGGCTCCTGTACGCGTCACTCAGAGAGAGAGAGAGAGAGAGAGAGAGAGAGAGAGAGAGAGAGAGAGAGAGAGAGAGAGAGAGAGAGAGAGAGAGAGAGAGAGAGAGAGATGGGCGTGTAGCCGCTACAGGAGGACTCGTCTGTTTTCTTCTCATCTTCAGAAATATTGATGTGCGAAATGCGTCTTGCACGGAAACGGTGGATGATATGCACCATAAGCGTTCTGCTGATATTCTACAAAACGACAGATATTGGCAGAAATGAAGTGCATCAGAAGACCGGATTGACAGGGTAAGGGCTCTTCTGCTGTTCCTGCTCATCTAATGAACGTCGAAGTCTGATCAATGTCGATACGCGTCTCCATGCATTCATTTCTGCTCATCTATTCATTCATTCGTATCGTAAACTTCAGTTCAGTGTCACACTGTTGCTCCGCCGCAACCGAATAACATCGATTCACAGTCTTCTTTTGTCTGAGTTGAAAAGGCCATTTTAGTCTTACACCCCCATGTGAAAAAGAAGTGCACTTAATTGTATTGAATGTGCACTTTGTACTTCAAATCTGAAAATTAGGCCTGTATAAAAAAAAAACTATAATTGCAGATAATGTAATATTAATGATAAGTCACTTAACAGAGTATACACTTTCATGACTATGTTAAAAGTGCACTTGTAATAATGGCACATTAAAAGAAGACATACCATTAATTACATTTTAAATCATTATGTTTTAATAACACTATATCAAAGTTTCAAAAGAAATGACATTATATTTATAAAGTATATCGTAATAAATAAATGTTTCCCTGTACATTCAGCACTTAAACCTTATTTCAAAGAAGTAATTAGAAGTAATTATGAAATTACAGATGTACTTAAATTTAAGTAGGTCAAAAAGCCTTACTTTTTATAAATGTAAAATATAAATTAAACATTAAATTAAAAATAACATGCAATTACGTGTGTGAAAACATCACACATTACAATCAGTTTGCACTTCATTCAAAGAAGTGCAATTTAAAGTATACTGTTCAAGCAAAAGGTAGGCCTACTCGCATACTTTTTTAAACTTTTTTTTACGTAGCTAAAAATAAAATTCCCTTTTTTTTAAAATACACTTTCCTGTCATTGACACATGTGTCTTTTCAAACCCTTGCCTAAGTAGATCAAGTATTATGAGACCCAAACATAAGTGTGTGTCAAAGGGAGTTTTGGGGTGGCTTGTGACATTATGTAATGCGTTAATTTGAGCAGAATGTTTTAAGTTTAAAAAGCAAGGTCACTGAACTTGCTCTTGTTTTGTTTCAGGAACTGAAAAAAATGTGGTCAAGTTCATACTTGCTGATATGCTTCGGTTTACGTGCTCTGCATTGGGGCAAATTTATTTTTTCACAACAGATCATGAGTTGATGGCTTTTAGTTCAGTGCCAAAAGATCATACACGTTTCGAAATAGAGGCTACTTTGTTTGTGATTTGGCTCTGACGTGTGTGTGTGTGTGTGTGTGTGTGTGTGTGTGTGTGTGTGTGTGTGTGTGTGTGCTGTCAGGTAAGTGAGAGGACAGCAGACAACTTCTGCTCATTAGATGTGGTTTCCTTTTGTCTCATGCAGAGTTGTTGCACATGGTTTGAAAACAGAAGTGGAAAAAAAAACATAAATGTCAACTGCATCTGAAGTTGAGTTTCGATTTGATTTTTACGAGATGCAAATCTCTTTGCATTTGTGCAGAGACAGTATGCACATTTGCAAATTTGTACACTCAACCATAATGTGTTACGTGTTTACAGTAACTTTTCCCTCACAAATAAAATAATGAAAATAATTTGTTCCCTTAAGTGAAAAGTTCCAGAAGAATATGTTGTTTCTGTTTAAAATCATGTTTCTGTGTAAAATCATTCGCAAAAATGTAAATTTAAAATAAAATAAAGTTTATTTTTGTTACGGCATTTGCTTCTCAAGTATCTTGATTTAAAAATGTGTTTGATATTTGTACTGAAAAAGTCAGAAAATCACTTTTTGCAGTGTAACGCTGTAACGGATGAAGCAGAATAAGACGTGTGGATCTAAACGCAAGCTGAATTTATTCACTAAAACAAGACTCAGGAACATCCAAAGAATATAACAGCATCTTACAAAACTTAGACAAAGGAAGACAAGACAACTGAAACAGAGAGAGCCTTAAACATGGATAGTGAGAACAAGAAACATGTGCAGGGCTCTTATCGTTGGCTAAAACTGAAACTAAAACCATAAAAAAAAAAAAAAAAACTTTCACTACTTGAAATACTGAAATAAAAAACTGAAAAACTTATTTTCAGCAAGTTCAGCCAGCAGTCATGGCAGCATTTCTAGTTTTTGTTTAGTTGAACTAAAAAAACTGCAACTGGAAACTAAATCTTAAAGACCCCCTATAGTCAATATTGTATCCCTTAAAACGCATCTATGATCACCAAAATTACATATTTAAACTTTTAATTTTTTTCTTGAAAAATAATTCTTCATGCCTTTTGAATGTAACTCTACACCCTTGCCTCATTTCTTATGTGCAGCTCTATGAATATGCAAATGAGCCCCGCCTCCACTCACTCACTCACTCAGACTTTCAAGAGACGTTCAGTGTATCACTCTCCAGCTCTGGCTGATAATGTTGCTGATCTCAAACCCTCTTCCTCTAAGGGTGATGTTATGCCTCCACGCCTTTTCTAAAAGGTTTTTCCATTCTTGCGTCAATATTATTTTCTCTTGAAAAAAGTGATTAGTTGACTTAGGCCTAACTTAAAACAAATTAGGAAACCCGTTGCCTTAAAATTAAGTTGAAAATTAATGTTAATGTTTAATAAAACATTTTTTTTAAATAAATGTGGAATTGTCAAGTTCATATAATTCATATTTTTAAATTAAGCATTACGTTTTTTACTTAATAATTTTAAGGCAACATGTTTACTAAAAAAATGTAAGTAAGTGAACCGAACACTTTTTACAGTTTGCCTTTAGGATCCATCTTCCGAAATACAATATATCCTTCCACTGTTATGCGGACGACACTCAGATCTTCCAGAGAGACAGTCGAACATGAACATTATTGATCATTCATTGGCCCGTCTACAGGACATCAAAGCCTGGATGGATGCAAACTTTTTGAAATTAAATGATGATAAAACTGAGGTCATTGTGTTTGGCCCTAGATATCAGGAAGTGGCTCAATGTTTAAAATCTAAATTTAAAAATGGACAAACAAATAAACTCGGTTGTCAGATCTAGTTTCTTTTACCTTCGTCTCTTCTTTTCCCGAAAATCTTTGGAATGATCTCCCTCTTTCTGTAAGGTCAGTAAAGTCACCGAACATGTTAAAAGCACATCTTTTAAAGAGGCATCTTCACGATGGGGTTTGATCAGTACCATGTCTGTGTACTCCTCTAATTCAGTGTTTTTTAGTGATTGTGAAGCACTCTGGACAACAGCTGGTGCATTAAATGTGCTATATAAATAAAATGAAATACTAATAGTGAAGCTGTGGGTTTTAGTTACTAAGAAACATATGCTAGAACCTTTCAGTCTCTAAGCTATTTTATTGATAAATCACAGAACAGAGTTTACAATACATTTCTGCTCTACTGAATGTGTGTGTGTGTGTGTGTGTGTGTGTGCGCGTGCGTGTGTCTGTGCGTAATGCAGCAGCAGTTTAGAACGGCGATGAACTTACCTGTACAATAAGCTGTGTAAAACGTGCATTCACGCGATCAATGTTGAGCATCCAGATGGCACAATCAAACATATCTCGTGGAGCGCTCTCTGAGTATGCATTTATTTGTCATTTTAAATGAAATGGAGCGTAAAAAATGGACTTCAAAGATGTCTTATCCTGTTGCGCCCTCTATAGGCCATGAATGATCAGCGACTAGTCAACGTCAAGCTTAAAGTGTCAGACCATTAAAGTCAACTAGTCTGTTCAACCCCTAATATATTGTACAGCAGCAGCATGTCTTGTGTGTATTGGCAGTGCTGGCCTTTTTGTTGGATACTCGCTGATAGTGTGACGGACGGGTACTAGTACACTGCATGTGTCTGCTATCTGACTGTATGAGTTTGACTACATGAGCACAGTGTTGACCCCAATGCTAGTCTGAGTACTGGTGCATATGCTGTGGTTATACCAGACCCTGCTTGTGTTTGCAGGAGCTTGAGGGCGATCAGCACGCGACTGATGGTCAACGGCTCCGAGACGCCTCTCAATGGTGTCGGTGATCTGAGGGACCCGGGAGGGGATTGGAGGCTTAATGCCACCCTTGTGACCATGATCAGGTGAGGAAGCTGCATTATATAAAAAAGGTTTTGTTAGGTAATCTAAAAATGTGCTTAAAGGGGGGGGTGTAATGCCTTTTCACAGGATGTAAAATAAGTCTCTGATGTCCCCAGAGTGTGTGTGTGAAGTTTTAGCTCAAAATACCCCACAGATATTTTTATATAGCATGTTAAAGTCACTTTTTGAGGGTGAGCAAAAAACGCACCGTTTTGTGTCTGTCCCTTTAAATGCAAATGAGCTGCTGCTCCCGGCACAGGGGGCGGAGCTTCAAGAGCTCGTGTCCTTTTATCTCACACACACATGCACTGAACATTTTAATGTTTATGTTCAAACCGGAGTCAGACAATAATGGAGAGACTCAAGAAGAAGCGACAACATGTAGAAGAACAGGACATTTCTGAATGGTTAGTTGATGAATTTATGCAGCTTGTGTAGTTCTCTTCTAGTCATTGATTAGCATATTCTGTCTTCATAATCTATAAATAGCATTCCCGGGGGCGGGGTTTATGTAAATTCTAGGGTTGGTGATGTCACTAACCCGGTAGGAATGTCGTGTAGTTCCTATCAGCCGTTTGTCCTTAAAAAGCCATTTCTTTAATAAAAGAAAATATCTCTTTGCTTTGAACTTTAAGCGTTGTAACTTTGCAGATGTTTTTTTATTCTCAAACAGCAACATTACACACTAACTACAGTTAGAAAAGTCAAATCATAATCAAACACCCCTTTAATGTGATACGTGTAGTGTACTATACGTTAATCATAGGCCGAGTTGAGAGGGATGAGTCCCTCTTAGTGTTCAGAAGTTTTGTCAGTGTCTGTACTTTTTTTAATAAGCACGGAAAAAAATTAAGTTTGTTTCTATAACATCAAAACAAAGCATTCTTGAGGTTCATCCCGGATTTACACCAGGATTAATGACGTAAGTTTAGGAGCAGTGATATCATCTGACGGGACCAAAGTTGGATCTTGATCTGGAGAGATTCTGTAATGGAGAGAAATATTTGTTTTATGATTATTTTTTTGTTATATTGCTCAATAGTCAAGTCGCCTTTATTTATATAGTGCTTTGTACAATGCAGATTGTTTCAAAGCATATTTACAGTAATAACAGGGAAATAATGATTCAAATGGTTCAGTTCACCTGTAAAGCAGCTCTAAAAATACAATACTGTCATTGTTCAAGTTCAGTGTTGATTCAGTTCAATAACTGTGTAAAGATCATCAATTATGAAATGAGTTCAATTCATCTGTAAAGCAGCTCTGCAGAAAACCGCTCAGTGCCGTTCTCACACAACCCTTACATTGGCACAGCCATTACATATTTAAAACAGTAATATCCTATACTAAACCTAAACTAATCTTGACAAACTATATATCATTTGAAAGCTTACAATCTCTAGTTTACATATTTGGTGACTTATTTTCAAAATAAATTACAGAGGAGCCGTAATTGATCAATTTGCAACATGAATATGTTCATACTTCTGAGGCGTGTTCAGACCTTTATTTTGAAATAGTGATGAACATGAAAAATCATGAAAGAATGGTAGAAACCTCAGTTTGTTTTCATGCCAAGAGTTCAAAAGATAGCATCCATTCAATTCTTTTAGAAAAAAAGGTCTGAAAATGTTTTAAATATAAAGAAAATAATAATAGATTCAGCATTTGTGATGTGCAGCGAGCTATAATGCACATACGTGTTTCTTTCTGTTTCTTAGAGGTTGAATTCATTTCAAAATCTGCCAAACTTCCAACACTACTTCTGAATAGGATGTCCACTTCATAAATTGTATGAAAATGGTAAAAATAATGGTTCTGACTCAAACAACATATAGAGACAGAGCGTAACGCGTCATAATCTGAAGACCACGGCCACCGGGGGGACAATCCAACCGTCTCCATTGACTGCATGGCGAGAGGCTCCTCCTGGTCATTTCTGGTTTCTAACTAAACACAGAAAAATGCCTAAAAGCTGCTGTGTGACGAGGTGTACAGCAAACAAGCTAAGAAACACAGACATAAGTTTTTATAAGCTGTCGACCCCAAAAAACGAGTGTTTAAGGACTTAAAAGTGGATCAGGCAGTTGAGACAGAGCGTAATGTGTCTCATTACTCTGAGAACTAACGTACGCCCGCTGGAGGAGAACGTCATCGGCAACACATGATCGCTTATCTTACAGAAATATAATATATAAAACTGACATTTGGATATTTAACTCACCAGTGACCAAATGTTTAACTTACTGCACACGTAACTGTGTTTCTAGTGCATACTGAGTGTCAGAATCCCACTATTTACCCATTCGGTCCAGCCTGTATCCACTTTTAAGTCCTTAAACACTCGTTTTTTGGGGTCGACAGCTTATAAAAACGTATTTCTGTGTTTCTTAGCTTGTTTGCTGTACACTTTGTCACACAGCAGCTTTTAGGCATTTTTCTGTCTTTAGTTAGAAGCAAGAAATGACAAGGAGGCAGCCTCTTGCAATGCAAAGTCAATGGAGACGGTTGGATTGGTTTCCCCCTGGGTGTGGGCGTGGCCTAAATACGCTCTGACTCTATGGAAATGGAGGCGCCCTTATATGGGCAGTAATGTCAGTGGAGAAGTGTGGTACTGCGCCCAAACTAAATCTCACTGAAAGCTTATTTTTTGAGATCTCAACCTAAAATTTGAAACACAACTTGTTTAGATTTTTGGCTTAGATTTTTTTGCATTTTTAGAGTCCACCAGGTTTTGAAAATTATATATTTTATATAAAATATGAATAATTTTTAACATTGTACATTTTCATAAACTCAAACTTCTATAACTTTTTTCTGTTGAACTTTCTTAATTTATTTCACTTTCAAATCTGCCAAATGTCTTCTTTAAAACAAGACCAATCTTACATCTATATTCTAAAAGCATTCTTGAATTACAACCATTTAAGTTCGGAGTGTGCATTTTCATGTCTGTTAAAAAAAGGGGGTGCCGCTTAAGGAAATAACTAATAAGCAAGCCAGAGGAGACCGTGACCAGAACCCAAGCTCCATCAGTGACAGAAATGGAGGGGGAAACTGTTCATCTCTGGCCAAATTAAAAAAATATGTTGTGATTATGATTCAGGCTGCATCAGATTGTCTTTCTTAGAGCATGACATGATGGTATTGTTATGAACTAATGAGAAATGTCAGTATTATCCTGTATAATCTTTTCCTTTTTTATCTGTTTCAACACTTGAAAAGGAAGAACATACTTCGCTTCTTGGATGCGGAGAGAGATGTGTCTGTTATCAAGAGCGATTTTAAACCGGGCGACACATACCACTACGTTCTGGACCGACGCAGGACCTTCAACGTCTCCCAGACTCTGTACAGTTTACTCCCCGAAGCCTCTCCGCTGAAGAACCGGACGTTCAGGACATGCGCTGTGGTGGGAAACTCGGGCAGTCTCCTGAAGAGCGGATGTGGGAAGGAAATAGACAAGCATGATTTTGTTATCCGGTAATGTGTTTCCTTCTTTGCCGTAATCGAATCATTGCCGTCGTATGGCCAGGCAGAGTGTATGAGGGTCTCTGGTCATTTCTCTCTCACTGTATCCGTGTTTCACTGTCTCACCCTTAAAGATGAACTGCAAATAGTTTCTTATGTTTTTTATGACAGTTAAAAGTAAATTACACTAAAAAATTTAATTACAAATATCAGGCACAGGTTTTGAAACCAGGACAAGTGCTCAACGTCATTTAGAAACTTCACATGCCTAATATTTTAGGATATTTTATATTTTACAATCATGTCATTATGTTAGTTTTATTGATATACTAGTGTAGAGTTTTTAATATTTAGATTTTTTTTATTATTATATTTTATTTTTTGTTTTATAACAAAGGTTCAGTAATTTTGTGCTGATTTTGCCATTTTAAAGTGTGTGTGTGTGTGTGTGTGTGTGTGTGTGTGTGTGTGTGTGTGTGTGTGTGTGTGTGTGTGTGTGTGTAATTGTATATATATATATGTGTCATTTTTTAGTACTTCAATTTCTCAACAAAAATGAGAAGTGTTGCCTTGGCCAACTGAAATAAAATAAGTTTACATTTTTATATTTTATTTCATTCTAGTTTGTTTTATTTCAATGAATGAAAAGGATTTTCTTTTAAATTATTATTTCATTTTTATTTAACAACAACAATAAATACACAATCACCATAAGTAGTATGTACAACTTGTGCTCTATAATGCAAGTCTTCGGTTCCCAAACTTCGTGCTTTGTGTGAGGAACAAACTTGAATTTGAAGTAATTATTCACAGATAATCTTTCCTTCTCATCACTCACTTTCCCACAAGAGTCGGGTTCAGGCGGAAGGATGACCTCTGACCTGACAGCTTCTCTTCTCTTTTTCATTAAATCTTCTCATATTAGACTTCACATTCATGACTGCCATTTTGTTTTTGCTCTATCCTCTGCGCTTCCACATTTGCCATTTCTCACCTACGTACGTTTTCTTACAAAATCCCATGGCTTTGCTTTAGAAGGCCTTTATTAAACCCCCTGGAGTCGTATGGATTACTTTTATGATGGATGGACGCGCTTTTTGGAGCTTCAAAAACTATTCAATGCCATTACACAGCTGGGAAGAGCCAGGATATCATTTAGGGAAAGTTCACCCAAAAATTAAAACTCTTGTCAGACACTTCGCAGGGAGCTTGATTGACAGGTGATCTGACCAATCATACTTCGCCATCCGCCATCTTGTCGGACAAAGCAGTCAGGAGAGTTAGTAGATTAACGATGGAGGATTTGAACTTGAGAAGCGGAGTGTACTGACGTCTTTCCGCGGTTAAAACAACTTCTGATGTTCATTCATGTTTATTTGATGCTATAAATGAACTAGAAGGAAGAGATGATCGGTTCACGAGCGGCTTTAACTGAGGCGACACAGCGATCTGTCACACACATTAAAGAGCCACAAAACGCTTTTTATTGTTTATATTTCATTAAAAAATGACCAAATTTGAAAGTTGAGACTTTGTTTAATATCAAAAGTAACCTGGTCTGTGTCTGTCAGTGTGTTGTCAGTGTGCTCTCTGCTTCGCATGTATTTTTCACTGTGAGAACATGGTGTGTGTGAGAGTGCGGCATAGCTTGTCGGACATAGCGACAGTAACTAAGGCGGGCGGGTCTTTGTGAACGGTCAAGTACTCTCCCTCATGTCGTTCCAAACCCGTAAGACTTTCGTTCGTCTTCGAAACACAAATGAAGATATTTTTAATGAAATCTGAGAGATTTCTGTCCCTCCATTGACAGCTGCACAACTACTGTACCACTTTGACGCTTCAAAAAGTTCATAAAGAGATCGTAAAACTAATCCATGAGCGGTTTAGTCCAAATTTTCTGAGGAAACACGATTGATGAACAGATTTAATATAGGCTTTTATTCACATATAAACATTGATCAGCAAACATAACCCTGCTTGAGCTTCTGTTTACCACAACTTATGTGCGTTGACATGTTTATATATGATTAAAAGCCTAAATTAAAATAAAGTGATCATGTCTCTTCAGAGAATTTGGAGTAAATTTGGACCCTTTAATAAAACTCTTAATGTGTTCGGCTGACAGAATGTACACCTGGGATGACTTGAGCGTCAGTAAATTATGGGATAATTCTCATTTTTGGATGAATAACTCTTTAAGTTTCACGATTCTTTGATGCTCCGTCGCCTCAGTCCACATTATTAAAAA
Source organism: Phoxinus phoxinus (assembly GCF_949152265.1). Lineage (NCBI taxonomy): Eukaryota > Metazoa > Chordata > Actinopteri > Cypriniformes > Leuciscidae > Phoxinus > Phoxinus phoxinus. The sequence continues at coordinate 24,509,217 of NC_136898.1, read as the reverse complement.
GCAGTTCATCTGTGTTTATAAAATAAAGTGAGGCATATGTATTTGGAAGTTTGTTCCTTCCGCTAAGAGAAGAATGTTTTCTCTGGTTCTTGCGCAGATGTAACCTCGCTCCGCTAGAGGACTTTGCAGACGATGTGGGTTTGCGGTCAGACTTCACCACCATGAACCCCTCAGTGATCCAGCGGGTGTACGGTGGTCTCCGGGACGAAGCGGAGCGGGGGAAGCTCCTCCGGCGCCTACAGCAGCTCAACAGCAGCGTGCTCTGGATCCCTGCCTTCATGGTGAAGGGTGGCGAGAGGCACGTCGAGACCGTCAACCAGCTGGTGCTCAAACACAGCCTGAGCGTGCGCATGGCCTACCCTTCACTCCGCTTTATCCATGCTGTACGCGGGTGAGTTATCACACGGCAAACTCACTCACTCAATTACAATTGAAGTGGAGAACTGTAATTAAAATGTGACCCTGGATCTGGAGCCGCACGGGTATATCTGTGGCGATAGACAACTATACATCGTATGGGTCAAAATTATCAATTTTTCTTTTATGCTGAAAAATCATTAGGATATTAAGATCATGTTCAATGAAGATATTTAGTAAATTTCCTACCGTAAATATATAAAACATGTATTTTTGTGAGTGAATGCAGCACAATCGTGAACATAAATGCACAACTTTAAAGGAGATTTTCTCAATGTTTTGATTTTTTTTTGCATCCTCAGATTCCAGATTTTCAATAGTTTTGTCTCGACCAAATATTGCATCCTAACAAACCACACATCAATGGAAAGCTTATTTATTCAGCTTTCATATGATGTATGAATCTCAATGTAAAAAAAAATGTACCCATGTGACTGGTTTTGTGGTCAAGGGTCACAAATGTAATGAAGTTGAAAATTGAAAATCAGAAAAATGTATATCACTGTGATTTTTAACTAGAAAAGGAAAGTTTGTCAAGACATACTTTAAAAGTGGAAAAAGACTTCATGTTTGAAGGTTTTAATCCCGTTGTTGTTGTTGTTGTAGTTATTTTATATATTTCATAATATATATAAGAAAGCTACATATAAGTTTATAAATAAATAAATAAGTAAGTAAATCAATCATTTTAGGGATGCAGCGTTACGAAAATTTTGATTATTCTTTATATTTAAAAGCTGATAAACAATATATTGTGAAAGAATTCCCAACTTTCTTTTACAGTGTTTTCATTATAATCTGATGTAGTCTATATGACAGATTTGCCCGGCACATGTTGCACTTTACTGTATCTGAAGTGATTTCAATCATATTTCTAGAAATTCAAAACCATCATGTTGTGCATCTGAAGTGTCTGTTGAAGGAAACAATACATTATTTATCGGCTTTAAGATATCAGCCTAATTTTCTTATCGGGTCGATAACGATAATATTAAAAATGAACATCCTCTGTTTTGGCCGATACTGATATGGTGGCCGATATTTATCGTGCATCCCTATTCATTTTAGTGGAAGAACACTTCACTTCCCAGAATGCATTGGGTGTGTTTAAATTCTTGGAATTGCAATTCTGTAAATTGCACTTCCTCTTGTTGTTCTCAAATAATATTTGTGGTCACATTCTGAACTTTCTTTCATGACAGTGGGGCTTTCCTTCACGTAAGATGCCTCAATGAGCACTGGGTCCAATTCTGTTTATATTGCACTGGTTGATATGGCAGTTGTCAGATATGGCAGATATGTCTTGATTGTCTTTTATACTAAGAATGTACATTTTTAGGAATATTAATAATTGTCCTTTATTGGTCAGTCTTCAAAATAATCAAACAATTCATCTGTGAATCATTAACGTTAAATCACTATTTCTAAAAAAATATATATCTAAAACTTGATAAGAAATAGTTTTTGAGATTGTTTAAATATATATTCAAATCCACAAAAAAAGTAAATGTGTCCATTAAACAGCTGGGGAAGTCACATGCCTCTCCATAGAGTGCTGTTTATGCCATCTAGTGGTTACAACATGGTTCTACGCTTTCTCTCCATACTCTCACCAGATGGCGCTAATCTGCTTCAACCATTTTTTTTGGAGGCCTAGACTCTATATTAAACTAAAATACTGCATAAAAAATAAAAAAATAAAATAAAAAAAAATTGTATTTTTTTCAATGGCAAAAATAGACCATAAATATTGCATAAATATTAATAAATTCAATCAAATTCTCTCAAAATACAAAATTAAAAAGAAAAAATATTATAGAACAAAAATAAATTGCATTGGTTTTACTGGGATGGAGGAAATTGAATTTTTAGGTGTCCGGTCACTTCTGACCGGGAAGGCCCAGGAGGTGACTCCGAAACGAAGACCGTCTGAGGGTTAATACTGCAAAACACATGTGGAGGACTCCAAATATAATGTGCACTTTTAGCGTAAATATATAACGTGAATTTAAAGGGGATTTATGTTTTGTAGTGCTGTAGTAGTTAGTGTAGTAATTTTTAAAGACCTGATGACCTCCAAATGTCAAAATATCGAATTTGATTCCCCATTTCATGACCCTCTCAAACTTGCCTGGACAATTGACCCTTCGCAGGGAGCTTGATTGACAGGTGATCTGACCAATCATACTTCGCCATCCGCCATTTTGTCCGGCAAAGCAGTTCAGGAGAGTTAGTAGATTAACGATGGAGGATTTGAACTTGATAAACGGTGTACTGACGCCTTTCCGCGGTTAAAACAACATTCCTTCTGATGTTCATTCATGTTTATTTGACGTTATAAATGAACTAGAAGGAAGAGATGATCGGTTCACGAGCGGCTTTAACTGAGACGACACAGCGATCTGACAGACACAAAACGCTATTTATTGTTTAAATTTCATTAAAAAATTACCAAATTTGAAAAGTGAGACTTTGTTTAATATGTTTAATATCAAAAGTAACCAAAAAGTAAGCTGGTCTGTGTCTGTCAGTGTGTTGTCAGTCTCCTCTCTGCTCCGCGATGTGTTTTTCACTGCGTGAGAACATGTGTGTGTGTGAGAGCGGTGTAGCTTGTCGGACATGGCAACAGTAACTAAGGGGGGCGGGTCTTTGCCAACGGTCAATTGCACATGAAAGAAAAGAATATATACACATTACACATTTACAGTTAACGGTGTCTGCTTCACATTATTACTGTGTTCCTTTGCAGTACGTTCTGTCACTTTTTACAATACTTTATAAAAAATGCTGGTTAAAGTCCCCCTGTGGTAAAAAACAAGCTTTTAATCTGCTTTAAGACAAACCATGTGTAAGTTCATAAGTCGACAGCATTGCTGAGTATTTTCTGCTTAAAACTGCAGTGAACCAAAGACAGTCTCAAAAACACGGTTTGAAATCGCTGGTGTTTCTGACGTCACACACTACCGTAACCAATCAGATCAACGTGTGATCGTCAACCAGTGGATCTCTGAGTGAGTGAGTGAGCGGAGGCGGGGCTAGTTTGCATATTCATAGAACCGCGCATACTAAATGAGGCAATGTCATTTTGGTGATATTTAAGGGATAAAAGTATTGACTACAGGGGGACTTTAACAGATTAAAACATATGTACAAACTGAATGTATTACACATTTTAAATATTTTTCATTTCATCCAAAAATATTCAAGCCACCATCCTAATAATTATAATGTAAATGTTATTACACTAAATACTTAACCATGTATTTTTTATCTCTTAGGTACTGGCTTACAAATAAGATCAATATCAAGCGCCCGTCGACTGGGTTGTGTATGTACACGATGGCCACACGCTTCTGTGATGAAATACACCTGTATGGATTCTGGCCTTTTCCAAAAGACACCGACGGAAATCCTGTTAAATATCATTACTACGACGCACTAAAATATCGGTATTTTTCCAATGCGGGTCCGCACCGCATGCCGCTGGAGTTCAGGGCGCTCAGAAGTCTGCACAACAAGGGTGCGCTGAAGCTCACCACGTCGATGTGCACACACTCCTGACACGCAGCTCGCTGACGGACACTGTGACGAGGAGACGAGGACTGTGCCTTTAACTGGAAACTGTGACCGGTTCATCTTTAGATTGGTTTACTATTGAAAATGTGCAATGTTTTACACACTGAATAATCTACTCCGGTTTCAAAATGACAGATGAAACTGCGTGCTGTGAGATATTACGATCTCATCTGAAGATGCCAAACACACAGTTTGAGAGATTGTTGTATGTTTCTCTGTACTGTACTTCTTTAGTATGTAGAAACATGATTATGTTTTAAATTATACAGAGATTCTGTATGTATGATCGACTATATGGCCTTCAAACCCTTTCTGGTCAGGCTTTCTCAAGCCAACATCAAAGTTTGTCATCATAAACTTTTATTATCTAATGATGTTTTATATCATACAGTTCCAAGATTCAACACATGTCCAAAAAGCAAAACAATTTGTGTAAAATATGCATTTTATGAATTTGCTGTGGATTCACAGAGCAGGAAAGCAGATCTATCAAAGGGCCAAGTGACTAATAATTGTAAATGATCTCTTTTACTGTATAAATTATCCAGAGCTCAAAGGAACACATTTCTGGTTCGGTGTCACTGAACCTTATGTTTACACCTAAAAAAAAACACTTTCTAAAACTGACTGAATATATTACATGAATGTTGACAAAGTTATTTTAAAACCAGTCGTTCTCAATCAAATGTGCTGTATGTCATAATGTGTTGGCATGCTTGAAGCTGACGTTCATTTATTGTTCAGGATATTTCTGTTTTCATATTTAGTGTTGTTGTTTTTTATCTTTTATTTATGTTGTAATGTGTTTTTAAGCAGATGCTGGATGTTGTGTTTTTATACTGTTTGTATTGCTGTAATTTTTTGAAAGCATTAGGCCTAATGTTGATTTCAGTTTGCCAAATTTCTATATGGAAATACATTTTATACAAAAGCAAAAAATCAACTTGATTTGAATTTGTTGACACCTCTGATTACTTGATTTCTGATTGGCCTACATATCACATATAATAGGCCTACATATAATTATTTTGAAACATTGCAATATAATCTAACCTATGCAAACCGTTTCCACCACAGTAAAAAGTCATAATAATGACTTCTAATTTGTATAAGAACTGTTCTGGTAATAATGACTTGGCATCTGTAACTGGCCCTGTGTTGGTCTGGCTGTCCATCCATGGTGTTTCCTGAGACACGGATACACTCCAGCATCCCTGCGGGACAAGCCGTTTGGAAATTGGATGAATAGGTGGAACTGCTTATTCTTCTTTTCTTTGTTAACAGGTTTTTGCAGGTGGTGGGATGGCAAATCTTCACACAAAAAAGCCTAAGAATAAAAACTCAATCACATTTTTCAGCTATTTTAAAATAGAATCTGCATTTAAGTGAAAGGGAATTATTCCTTTTATATAATTTTATAGTTTTTCTGCATTCACAGAAGCGCTGCATGCATGTGTGTCATGTGACGATGTATGAATCCTGCTGTTCTGCTGCTTAAAGGGGTGATATAATGCCCTTTACACAAGATGTATAAAAGTCTGTTGTCCCCAGAATGTGTGTGTGTGTGTGTGTGTGTGTGTGTGTGTGTGTGTGTGTGTGTGTGTGTGTGTGTGTGTGTGTGTGTGTGTGTGTGTGTGTGAAGGTTTAGCTCAAAATACCCCACAGATATTTTTATATAGCATGTTAAAGTTGTCACTTTTTTGAGGGTGAGCAAAACCACACTGTTTTTGTGTCTGTCCCTTTAAATGCAAATGAGCTACTGCTCCCGGCACAGGGGGCGGAGCTTCGATTACCTCCTCTCACACACAAGCACATAAAATTTGCCTTTTATGATCAAACCGGAGTCAGAAAGATGGAGAGACTCAAGAAGAAGTGACAACATGTAGAAGCAACAGGACATTTCTGAATGGTTAGTTGATGAATTTATGTAGATTATGTAGTTATCTTCTAGTCATTGATTAGCATATTCTGTCTTGATAATCTATAAATCGTGTTCAGGGGGCGGGGTTTATGTACATTTTAGGGTTGTTGTCTCTAACCCGGTAGGAATGTCGTGTAGTCTTTACCAGCCGTTTGTTGTAGTCCTTAAAAAGCAATTTCTTTAAAAGCAAATATCTCTTTGCTTTGAACTTTGAGCGTTGTAACTTTGCAGATGTTGTTTATGATCAAACAGCAACATTACACACTAACTAAAGTTAGAAAAGTCAAATCATAATCAACCAGCCCTTTAAGCTGCTATTTGCACATGTAAAAGTGAACAAAAAAATGAGGTATTGATAATGGGTCATAGACGCATCATTCTAATTGAATTCTAATTTAATACAATTGTGTCAGTTGACGGTTGATGATCTGTTAACGAGCATTGGTTGTCAGTCAGGGGGAAAATGAAAATTTTAAGATGGGACCCCCCAAAAAATAATATACTAGCATCTATTATTCACAAATGTGAATAATATACTACCATGTCAATGGTGTTCCCTAATGATTGTGGCCACTTTTAGCATATGGATAAAAATATAAAAATAGTTCGGCAATGATTTGAGGAACACGACAAAGAGTTCAAGGTGTTTCCTTGGCCTCCAAATTCCCCAGATCTCAATCGATTGAGTATCTATGGGATGTTCTGAATCCATAAATCCGATCCATGGAGGATCCGCCTCACAGCTTGCAGGAGTTAAAGGTTGTATCAGCGATTGTGGGTGACGTCACTTCTGTTTGTGTTTGAAGCGAGCACGTTTCGTGCATCATGGGGAAAAAAACGATAATGCACGCGCATTTCTTAGCTAGAGCTACCCAAGTTTAGTCGAGCTTCACTCATATTATTTCAAGAAGGATATTTTCAGTTCACATCCAAACAAGTCAGCACTAGCAGCTACTCACCTGTCCAGAAGAAACAGTGCAACCTCGGCGTCCGATTAAAAAAAAAAAAATTCCACCGTTCAAAAGCCTTCCCGACAACTATACATGTCTTGGAATAAACACGATGGTATTCCCTCGCCCTAATCCTCCTCCTCTTGGGGATTGACTCAGCCATGTTCAATTTCTCTTGTTGATAGACGCTGGCTTCTTCTTCAGCTCCGACTTCACGTGCAGCCGTCACCGTGCACGAGCGCAAAACCTCACAACACCAGCCGCTGTCGGTGATTGGTTGAACACTGTTTATTTTGGTTGTGAGTGGTTGGTGAAACCAATTGTTTTTGTGTGCAAATCTCAGAGCCTAGATGCCTACAGAGACGTGTTTTTTTGACAGCTTGCTTATGGGGCGGGCAGCTAGCGGATCATAGGAAAGATTAGATGAATGTGATCATTGATGTTTGGGCCTGAAATCGCTGATACAACCTTTAATAGATCTTCTGCTAATGTTTAGGTGCCAGAAACCCCAGAGTCCATGCCTCGACACACCAGAGCTCTCACACAATATTACACAGGGGGATTTAATGTTGTGCCTGTCAGTGTTTATATATAAATCCATACACAATATGTCACCCCTCAATGACACCATTGACTTGTCAGAATATTCCAGACAACTGTGTAATCATGAAATTTATATTACAAGAACAACTTATGTGAGGTAGAACATATGCAAGTCTGTATTTTGGCAAGCTTTCTTATAGCATAGGATATTAACATGCAATACAAGCACTTAAATGAACAGACGACATCTAATGCTAAGCTAACCATTGGGGAATATTTACACTGGGTCACTTCAAATGTTTCACTGATCAGACAGCGATCCAATCATCAAGTGTTAATGCATTGACCAGGTGTAAATACTCCCCAAGTTCTGTAATAATTCTTATCCAACTGTAAACTGGAACTGAACACACCCGGTACTAGTAGAAAATATTCATACAAAAAGCCAGATTCCTTATTTATACAAAGAATAGGAAAAAAAAAAATCATAATATTGCCATACAAATAGTACAAATGAGCTAAGACAAAGCAGTAAAATATTTTACTGCGGGTTATATAAAAATGACTAAATGTTTTATGGAACTGGTCTAGACAGCAAAAAACAATGTATTATGTACAACAGCAGTGGCAGCGTCTTCACATACAGTTAGCAAATCCTGAAACATCATCAATTGTTGAATGCAAAGAAACATGCTAAAGTGAAACTAAAACAAGATTATGATAATTACAATGTGAAAGATGGAACACATAATTCATGCTTGAAGCTCTATATAACATAAACATATGTTTTTGTTCTGTGATCTATTAAATGGCTGAGGTCTGATGGTGATGCCCTAATACCGCATGTACATTTGAGTGTGAATTATGCCTCTACTTCTCTGCTTCTAGCGGCCGTCACAGCGAGAACTGTGCCGTATCTGGTTGCCATGGCAGCTTCATGCGCGCGCTGCGGCTCTGTTGTCATAAACGCACTTGAATATTATATGGAGTTACACTTATTTTAGGTTTTCTCATGAGGAGTCATCAGCAGATGACTTAATTTCATCTTCATTTAGGTACTTTTTAATGATATTATCAAATTGTATATTTTTGTTAAACAAATGCAGCACTTCAAAGCCAATCCTCCAGATCACTTCAAGTTCAACATATGTTTATCAAAACGGTAAAGATCCTATCACTTCTTATTGCTTACAACTGATCTTTCTGATAGTGTGGTGTGATGCAGTACGTCTGTAAGGCTTTACAAGGCATAGGATCTTCACCATCAGGTTCCCTTCCCTCCACCGCTAAACTGGTTGCGAAACGCCTCTCGTGACAAGATCTGTCTTGTTCACATTCTCGTTTCCTCGGGTGGCCGACTCATGTAGTCTTGAATTGCTTGATGCAATGGCAGCCATTTTCCTATAGAAGAATTGATTGCACTGATCCATCTAGGGAAACAGTAGAGAAAAGGATCATGTTAATTCATCAGTATGATTTATTTGATTCCTGCCGTTGATGATGACAGACATACATGCATATTTCACAAAATATTATTCGTTAAACACAATCGTTTCATATGGACAACAGGATTTTCTGAAGCTACAACAATGGGTCACTCATAAATCATCATAGTTTCAACCATAAGCACATTAATAAAGCACCACCCACACTGATATGTCAACACCAATGTTGTATTCAGTAACTTGGCCCAGCTTGATAAAGACAACGTGGACTATCATTTACATCCCCGACAGCAACAGTGTCGGCCCAGATGCGGCATACGTGGATTTCACACAGTCCGGATCTGGGCCGACACTATGTTGTGTCGGGGATATTAAAGTATGCAAGATACACTTGTTACCAGAGCCTTTCTAGCTTTTCATCAGTTCTGGGGAACAGGTCTTCATAAAAAAAAAAAGTTTTGATACTATAAATTGTCTTTCCCTGCAGTGGAGAGTCGTTCACAATCTGCAGGCAATAAAGTGCTGCGTCATCGCTACAAAACGATAGGAGACATTTGCATGTTGTATTTCCTACAGTGGACTGTGGGAAAATACAGCTTATATATAGGCTAAATATCCACCTCATCTAGTGCTCTTTTTGAGTTCTGTCTGACAAAGTATCCTGTTACTATTTCAGTGTGAGAAACCACTTCAAATGATTCTGCTTCAATCCCGCTGAACCGTTTAGATCAATAATACAGTGCTTCATTCGTAAATCTGGCATTGCTGGTTCAGATTCTGAATAGCTGATAGCAAACATGACATGATCGCTGAAATATTGTCCAGCAAAAGAATTCTCAGGTCAGTATAATGTAATCACCAGACAAGGATTTATCAGTAATATTTTATTGGGGTCTATTGACGCATCTACTCGTTCCAAGACAGCAACGTAGTGTCACACCGTGTCCTAACCAGACACGATAAGATCCAGCGAGAAATAATTTGTCTGTCCACACTAGACGCGACGCGACTGCAAAATGCGTAAAAATCAATCAAAACCCACAGCCAATCAGAACAGCGTGTGGGCGGAGTCTCGCGTCAAGTGCACAGCACCAGAGAGTAATCTTGACGCAATCGCAAGAAAATGGATAAGTAGCTACATAATCAAATTCACAAATATTACACCATTTAAACATTATTCAAAAACATAGGCTACTGAGTTACTAAAACAATATTTGTCAAATAATACACTTGTTTCTTCACAGTTTGAATGTTCTTGTTTCCATTTGTTTAATTTCAAGATCTGAGGTGAATTATCCATTGTTGCTTTTACAGCTACAAAGCTGGAGCACTAAAGGATATTCAAAGTCACATTATACGCTTTTAACATTAAATAAAGCCCATAAACAGTACCTGAGATTATCATTGCCATACTTTGTGTTTGTTGACCCAGCCTCGACGTCGCAGAAAAATAGAAATAGTTTCTAAAATAGAGTCGTCGCGGCTGGTTAGGACAAAAACTCTGATTAACATGGAAAAGACGCATTTTATCGCGTGTCGCGGCGTCGCGTGTAGTTAGGACACGGTGTCAGCCTAGATCTCGGCCGACACTACGTTGCTGTCTGGGTTAGGGCTGAAAACGTCTAGGTTACGACTGTAACCCTGGTTTCTTGATAAGGGGAACGACACGCTCCGTCTCGGTATTTACGCTATGGGCAATGCCATCAGCATGACCGGTGTCTGAGGCACGTGTAAACAAACAGCAATAATCATTGGCAAAAGGCAAACAATGACGTCACACGCCGAGCGCCCATGAGTATAAAAGGGTCCCTGAGTTACACGCCATTAACTCTTCTGGCAAGCCTGAGGTTTGGCAACGAGACGCAGCATCTCGTTTTCTCTCAGGGAACTAGGGTTACAGTCGTGGTATAACCTCTGTGTCATGGTATTGACACTATGGGGAAACAATACCCACTACGCCATGCTGAGGGAAGGCCTGCACATTGTATGCTCCCTTTGGAAGGCTGCTGAAGTAGGGTAGAGTCCCGAAGATGTGCCGAAGGTTGTAGTTGGGAACCCAGTATGCACAAACATAGTGTGCACAGCAACTTGACTCTACAAATTACTCAGCCGGAGTCAAAAGCATGTCAACCCCATGCGCACATCTCATGTGACTCATATGGTGGCACTACTCCCTAAGCCAATAGTCCCAGATACCGGGAAACATCCCCCAGGTTCCAAGGCAAGTCCCGGCTGTAGGCCTGTACGGCCCCAAGAGCAGAGCTCGAAGGAGAAAATACCCAACATAGCCTCAGCTTATGTCAGGCATATTACCAGTATTTTGCCTACCGAAGGGAGCATTCCCAGACAGAGCATTCCCAGACAGCAATATAGTGTCTTCCCAGATCCGGCCCACACCTGGATTCCACACGGGCCTGATGTGCACTGTTGCTGTCTGGGTTCCCAACCACAACCTTCGGTACTACCACATCTATAGAAGCACCTCACCAAATACATCCCTTCTTCAATCCATTGGTTTATGCATGTTGGGTCATTATGTTAGGTTATCTTAAAATTTAATGAGTCATTTGGTTTAGCCATCGGGTTGTTTTTAGTTATAACCTAACAGTTGGGTTAAATATGTTCGCTTTATGCGAGTATACTCATCCAAGGGTATATAATATTTGCCCTTACTAAGGAAACGGAGGCAAACGATAGCATTACATAATGCAGTTTGGCCAATAACTCTCCTCACCCAGGCTCAACCCCAGGGAAGCCGCGGGGGAGCTAGACCTCCAGTGTAACGGGGAGAGAGCAGCTCATGCCCGGTCTTGAGTGAAGACACCTAAGACTGAGTTTAGGCTCAAAGCTTTTAATTTGATCATTTTATGCACTTTAGTTAAAAGGAATGCACTTTTGCTAACAGCCATGCTAGTTCTTTGCAATAAACATTATTACATTGTGCTGTCTGGCTTGTGGATTGTTGATTTAAAAAAATAATTAGCTAAAAAGGTTAAATTATTATTGTCTCTTTTTTTTTTTTTTTTTGCTTTTGGTGCAAAAAAGATTGACAAGCATTATAAAGTGGACTTCATGAAAAAACAACTGCTTAAAAAAATTTTGGAAAATGGCAAATTTTAGTCTGTTTAATCTTTTTGAGCTATTTATTTTGTCTAAGACTATTGGCATTGCTGAACAATATTTAAAATCTAGTTCATTACCGTTTGTTATCGTTTGCGTTCTCCGCACAGAGGTAGAACACCTTGAACTCTTCAGATGGAGGTCTGAGCTCAATCGCGGATCTTTTGGACCCCAGCGGCTGATCCCTCACGGTGTAACCATGCAAGTAGATTCCTCCTGCAATCAGACAAATGGAGATATTAGTCACAGCATAGCAAGCTACTAAAATAAAAAAATACTATTTACAAGAAATATATACTGTGTATATGTTTGAAGAAAATAAATAAAACTTTGATTAATATATCCGAATCAAAAGAGACTCATTTACAGGTCTCCAGACTGTGACTAAAGCAGTTAAATATTCACCATATCATATCACCATCTGTGTTATTTGTGCTTGATTACAAACTGGTTGTTGATGCGACAATTTAAACGCTGTAAGATACAGGAGAAACTCGAAACATTAGAATATGGTGCAAAAGTTCCTTTATTTCAGTAATTTAATTTAAAAGTTGAAACTAATATATTATATAGACTCATTACATGCAAAGTGAGATATTTCAAGCCTTTATTTGTTATAGTTTTGATGATTATGGCTTACAGCTTATGAAAACCCCAAATTAAAAATTAGAATATTGTGAAAAGGCTTTCATAAACTGTAAGCCATAATCATCACAATTATAACAAATAAAGGCTTGAAATATCTCACTTTGCATGTAATGAGTCTATATAATATATTAGTTTCACCTTTTAAGGTGAATTACTGAAATACATGACATTTTCACAACAGAGCTTTGTTGCAATGAATATTAAAGCAATGAATTTTTTTTTTTAAGTTGACTGTAGGGGATAAGTTTGTTTGGAAAGTGACGTGGAATGTGTAAAAAATTAGAAGCACTTTGTATATCCATGTGAAACTTCAGCCTCTGCGATATATCTTCAAAACTGATCCAGAGACCTGAATATGAGCGTGGATAAACGTGCTTCCTGAACAATTCTCTAACTTGGCAACTAGAAGAAAACAGTATTTTGAACTGTAAAATGCTTAACTTTAGGATCTATTGGCTACCTAGTACTTTTATTTTATCTGGAGTCCTACTTTATGAAGAGATAATTCACATTCACACATGTGACTTTGTTTCATTAGCAGTCGTACTACAATACAGCAGTTCAAACCGTTGCACTGTGAAAGCTCCCAGACGTACCGATGGCGCAGGTTGAGCGAATGCTCGCATAGAAATAGAGGCATCCATCTTTCAGCACACAGTAGTGCTGCACCCACGAGTCCTTGCTCCGGTCCAGCTGGTGGAGCAACCCAAGGCATTCTGGGGTCTTGACTGCCAGCGGGGGCAGATTCGAGTTGTGTCGAGTGACGTCCACCCACACGTGATTCTGCTTCAACAATCACCAGCATTAGCATTATGAGCATTACTACCTTAACAACATCAGTCTCAATCAGCCAATGGTATTCTGTTTAGCAAGACACTGATTTATTAATTGATCATTTACATTAACAGAGCTGTCATGAAGAATGAAAAAAAGGTACAGTGCTAAGCATAAGTGAACACACCCATGCTAAAGTTGACTAAACAGAGGAGTACAAAATCATCTTTTGGAAATTGATCTTAATGCCTTAATTTAAAAAAATGAGGAAAACTCCAACCTTTAAGGACACCAATTTTCTTTGTGAATGAATAATGTATCGTAAATAAATAAATATTCTTCCTTAAAATACAGTCAGGACACCCCTATGTTAAATCCCCATAGAGACAGGCAGATTTTTATTTTGGACGGGGCGGCAGTGGCTCATGTAGATTGTCTACAAACCGGAAGGTTGGTGGTTCAATCCCCGGTTCCACCTGACCAAGTGTCGAAGTGTCCTTGAGCAAGACACCTAACCCCAGTTGCTCCCGACGAGCTGGATCGCCTTGCATGGCTGACACCGCCGTCGGTGTATGAATGAGTGAGTGAATGGGTGAATGTGAGGCAATATTGTAAAGCGCTTTGGTGGCCATTGGGTCTGTGAAAGCGCTATATAAATGCAGTCCATTTTTATAGGCTAGTTATTTCATGGATCCAGGATGCTTCCTGATAAAGTTCCCTTGGCCTTTGGGATTAAAATAACCGCACATCCTCAAACACCCTTCACCATACCTAGAGATTAGCATGGGGTACTTTCCATAAAATCATCTCTCAATGCAAATCAAACCAGCTGTTAGGCGAACTGAGATAAAACATGCCGATCTCTAGGTTTGGTGAAGGGTGTGTGAGGATGTGCGGCTATTTTAATCCCAAAGGCCAAGGGAACTTTATCAGGATCATAGTATCCTGGATCCATTAAATAACTGGCCTTTAAAAATATAAATCTGCCTCTATGGGGATTTAACATAGGGGTGTCCTGACTTATGCACCCTGGGGTTTAAGGAAGAACATTTATTTATTTACGATACATTATTCATTTCACAAAGAAAATTGGTGTCCTTAAAGGTTGGAGTTTTCCTAATTTTTTTAAATTAAGGCATTAAGATAAATTTCCAAAAGATCAATTTTTATTTTGAGTCAACTTTAGCATGGGTGTGTTCACTTATGCATAGCACATGTGTAATAATGCCACAGCAAATACTATGTACACAAATGAGTAGGAAGTCACCTGAGTAATGGGATGAACAGCTCGACCCATAGCCTCCAGCCACCTGAGGAACAAACAAGTGCAAACTGCTTATTTCAAGTTATTTGTTATTTAGCAGATGGCTTTTAGTACGCATGTAGGTACGTACGTTATTAATCGCCTTACATTAATCACCTTAATCCATTGGACAGCACAGCATTTAAATTAGTTTCAATTTACAATTTGAATAACATTTCAATTACAACAAGAATACAACCAATACAAGGCAAACAAACAAACAAACAAACAAACAAAAACCGTGCAATTTAACTAGCGGTAATAAGCTCAGTAATATTCATCACTGCCATAATAATGCTTTGTAGGACTGCAACGACCACAGCACTTAAATTACACATACTGCTTTTCTGTAAAGCCGCTTTGAAATGACATTAGAAATGAGTATTGTGAGAAGCACTATACAAATAACCCTGACTTGAATTTAGAAATAAACATACATTTACTTTAATGCAACAGTCGTTAATGCAATTAACAAGGGTGCCTGTTTAGTGACACAAAATACACATTTATTACAGTGTGTCTTCTTACTTTTAGTTTCCAGAGAAGACTTTAAGTTTCTTATTTGATTAAAGCTACAATATGTAATAATTTTGTTATAAAATATCCAAAAATCACTTGCACAGTGTGATATATTTCCTGCAGTGTGTACTTACAATATCCCAAAAGTTCACAAAGATTTTTAATTTCAGAGAAATCCCAATTTTAAATAATGGCCCGTCCCTGTTCACTAGTCGCCTGTCACTGACGTAATATCCGCGTTACCCCTGGTTTCCGCTCGTACTGCCATAGTAACCATGGCGACAGACGTGGACAACAGCGTAATGTTTAGCGGCGCTAACTCGGTTGTTGTTTCGTTCAAACATTATGGATCATGGCAAGCAGACTTTGGGACAAAAGGAGAACTAAAATGAGGATCAATATCAGCGTGGTGTTTGCGAGATGCCGAGAGCTAGCGTCCGCGACTAACTTGGACTCGACAGAGACGCAACTCTTACATGTACTTTATTAGACAGAGCAAATGTATATAAAACTAATCAATGTTATATAGCTCAACATGATGTAATGTTAGAACATGATCAGTATGTTATTCTAATGTTGATCTAGATTACTGCGAGTCTCATACAGACAAACTAACACAGAATAACATTATAACTTTAACACACTCAAATGCAGTTTAGTGTGATAGTGTAGAGCGAGTGAGACAGCGCTGCGTTACCTCACAAGTTTAATTCGTCTAATAAACTGACCTGTGCGAGTATTATTCAGCACTTGCGTTCATTAGAATGAAATGTCCTTATACCTTTATATCCGCGGGACTCGCGTGTGGCGCTGATATCTGTCTCTCATTAGCAATCGCGATCGCCTGCTTCACACCACAATCATGTTAAAAACATCAATGTATTCACTCATCCATAAACATTATTAGATCCATCAACATGACGACAAGTTCCATAATTCTGCTTATCACTGCGTCATCAACCTATGCCTTTGGGTTAGCGACCCCTAGCGGCAAACAAAATTACATGTATCTTTGTATCTTTAAAGCAAACTTTTATTTTCACATTAATCAAAAATCTTTACAAAGTTTTAGCTTTAATAGCTTTAACAAAACAATCTCTTAATATCAGAAAGCACTGCATGTTCTCACCTTTTCATCTCTTGGTTTGATGTGGCATACAAGTAGTAAACTCGGTTCCCAGAGACAGGGCAGCATCTGAACACAAACGGCTTTCCTAAACTGGTGTCGGCCTCCACCTGCGCCCCTTCCAGACTCACCACACACAGAGCTCGGCTCTTCCCTTCATCCTGACCAGGAGAAGAAGAAGAAGTCACTGCACATTCAGATTTAAACCCTTCTGGATAAAACAGAAAACTGAACTTACACGCTTGTGTCTGTAGTAGTAGAGGCAGCAGTCGTGCCGGAGCACAAACCACCTCTTTCTCCAGCCCTTCAGCAAACTGGACTGAGTGCGCTTGTGCAAGTAACCCCTGCATGTTGGCCGTGGAGTGTTCGGCATTCGACCGATATCCGAGCCGATGGTCAGAGTTAATGTGTCCGGGCCTTTAAACATAAATCACATGAAAGACATGTAACCCAAAATGAAGTTATACAAGAGCATCTGCTATTTTGCTCCAGTCCCACAAGAGCAATGCATTTCCATATAAATCATGAGTGATGTGAGCATGTTGTCCATCTAAGGCTGGAATACACACCACACAACTTTTAAAATCTGAATAGATATCAAAGTAGTGTAGATGGACAAGCCATGTAATGCCAGAATTAAGACTAATAACGGCTGAATACAAACAAAAGAATAATTAGATATGAAAAGAACAATGAAGATTAGTTTTCATACCCGGGAGAGGTGTGAAAGGTTTCTCGAGTGAGAACAATAGAAACGTGAATGGGACAGTTCGCCACACTAGACATAGACAATAGAGTGCAAATGGGTGTTTACAAGGCAATAAAATATCATTTATAATAGCATCTTATCAGCCTTCTCTAAAAACTCACATGACATGGTCTTAGAAAATGTTTCATAAAATGTATAGTTTAAGAGACAACATCCTGAGATTCAGAATGAAGACCACACTTCAGCTTCATTGTGTTTCTACGTTGCTACACTACAGCCATGTCATATTTGTATACATTTAACATATATATTGTTCATATTTTTATGTTTGAGATTATATATCTCCATATTAATGATAGTCTGAGTAATTCTGAGTCTTGAACTGTAAACAACAGATTATTTAGCAGTGCACGAGTGTGCATCCATATATTCCACTAGGATTTAAAAATGAATAATAATGTTGTCCGAGTGTCCAGCTTACCTTGCCGTGCGAGGTCAGCCGCTTCTGAGTGTGGTACACTAGTGACATCAGTGCCGTTTACTGCCAGCACACAGTCTCCGACCTGCAGCCCGGCCTCCTCCGCCGCTCCATCTGAAGCACACACACATCTGCATCTTACTTCATTACAGGGCTCAACGTTTAGAAGAAAAGGCCTCAGAACAGCACACACTATGTTACTCAGATTCAGATTGTTTGAATTCCTGCATTGTACATCTGCTCAAGGTTGATAAGGGTTTTAGTAATGTGATTACAGAGGGCACAACACAGACCTTGAAAAAAGCTTTTTGTTATTTATACTGTTTTTATTTCTACAGGTGAAACTCAAAATTAGAATATGGTGCAAAAGTTCATTTATTTCAGTAATTCAACTTAAAAGGTGAAACTAATATATTATATAGACTCATTACATGCAAAGTGAGATATTTCAAGCCTTTATTTGTTATTTTGATGATTATGGCTTACAGATTATGAAAACCTTTTCACAATATTCTAATTTTGAATTTGGGATTTTCATAATCTGTAAGCCATAATCATAAAATGATAACAAAAAAAATGCTTGAAATATCTCACTTTGCATGTAATGAGTCTATATAATATATTAGTTTCACCTTTTAAGTTGAATTACTAAAATACATTTTTCGAGTTTCTCCTGTAATAGAGCTGTTACAACCTGAGGACGGTTTTACCAAAAATCTTCCCGGCTAACAGGGAACATAAATGCAAAGTTATGAACAAATGTGCATCCAGTAACATTTATAGAATGTTTTTTCAAAGTTGCCTGGTCCTTAATGACGTTTGCAAAACGTTAGCACAAAAATGTTATTTACACATCAATCATGGAAGATTTTTTTCTGAAACATTTTATTTGGACATTCGTCTAACATTTTTCGAACGTTACTTACTACATGTTTCAAAACATTCAGAGAACATTCAAAAGTTACATTCCTAAAATTATGAAATGGAAGATTCCCTTAATGTTTTCACTGATGTTTACATAATCAAGAAAAAACATTTTTTAAAATGGACGTTTTGAACTTACAGAAATTAAATTTTCATAACTTAATGGGAACATTGGCAAAAAGTTCTTAGAACATATTTTTTTGTCTGCGGGGTTAAGGCTAAAAGTTGCTCTTGGTGTGGAAATTTAGAAGCAAATTTAGCCATGCGTGACTTTTAATTTTAGGACTTTTTAATTCTAAATAGCTCCCAATCCTAGTGCAGCTTCTGTAAAATGACTCAAAAACTATCCAAAGCATTCCTGCCGTTGCCAAACCACATCGCAACTGAGTAAACGTATGAATATTACAATGACATCAACCTTTTAATTGTACATGAAACATTTAATTGTACATGAAACATACAATTTGCTCAAGCTCAACCCCTAAACCTAACCCTCAGAAGCAGATCTTACGAAATCATACAAATTATATTCCAATTCGGGAAAATGAATAATAGTTACATCATGAGATTTTTTGGGGTCTTCCCGGAAGTCTAATTCGCCACGGTTTTAGGACAACAAACAGGACAAGCAAAGTAATTAGCCAGGTTGACACCAGAGCCTTCTCAGTTGTAACTCTGGGTCTGGGGAAGGTTCATTCACAGCCCATTTCCAAACGGGCGTCACCAACGGACGTCGCTCAAATGCCTCTGGGCGCAATTGGATAGACCTAAAACCAATCAGAGCGATCGTCATCGTGTAAAGCCAACGTTTGTGATTGGTGCCTCGATTTGGAAAAATTGGAAATGGGCTTGAATTGGCCAGACGGACTTGCAGAGCAAATCTCAAATTTGCCGGAAGTTCGTCAGGGTTTTCCCAGCCTACAAAGTAATCCCAAAAATCTAGAAAACCTACAGAACATTTACCTATTTGGCTGATACGTTAATTCACAGTGACTAACGGTGCCTTCAAACTTTTATTTTTTTATAAAATATATTTCATAAAGCTATAACTTACTTGTATCCACCTCAGTAACCACAATGGGTTTGGAGAACTGAATTCGGAAGCCCCAGGGATACTCGCCCATGCCTTTACCGATTTTTACTGTCCGCTCACGAACTGAAATATATAATGCATCTTTAAACACTGTAATTAGCATTATATGATGAATTTTGTCTAGAACTGGCTAAGAACCCACTTGCTGCTGGTCGGGTACAGCTGGTGAGACAGTGTGGACCGTCACTCTGGTTAACATCATCTCCATGGTATATCCATGATACTGAGTGAAACGTTTCTGTGTAAAATCCTCTGTCCTCAATATCTCGCATTGACATATCCACTGAACGAGTGTCCTCAGAATTCATTGTGTCTTAATGACAGAAAAAAAAAAACATATTTTTGATCAACATTTTGTTAGTCAATAGTTATTGTCACAATACATTTCTCAATACACTAGCCAAACTTCCAAATATATACCAGAAATCAGGGTATATCAAACACTCTGGCTGTGAGCTAAGTTTAATGTGAACTCAATGGTTACACTAAGGTTTAACAAATAAAAACCGTAGAGTTCAGAATCAACACCCAAAAAGAGATATTTAGTCCAGTAAAGCTTGCGACCAAAGAGGAGCTTGACATTCCTGCCATAAATAGTATAAAAATGCATTTTACATAATTCATTTTCCTGCAGTGTATTGCAGGTTGCACAGAAACATCCTTAGAAATCAATCAGACAATTCACATTATGGCAAATTAAATCAGCATATATTTGCATATAAGTGCTTACCTGATTCATCTGTGATGCTGGTTATAGAGCTTCCTCCTGCAGAACTGCGTTGCCTGCTCTCCTTGAAGAGCATACGTCTCTTTGCCCAGTGGTCTGAATGCTCCTCTGAATCTTTATGAATGGTATCTGTTGGAGGCCTGAGGTGCTCTTTGACCTCTAATGAATCTATAAATGACAAATAAAAGAATAGGCTTCATTACAGAAACAGTGTAAGCCAAAGCCAACAAAACAAAACAATGTTTTTGTGGTTTTCATCCGGTTGTCATCTTCAGAACCCAGATTTTGCATTGGACATTAAGTGATGACCCAACACAGTAGCAAATTTGATAATTGTGAATATAGTGATGATTATATGCATGATCTGCATAGGCCCGAACATTATGCAAAATGATTCAAATGACAGATTTAATATGAACATTTACCATTTTGGTGTCTAAATGTCTCTAAATTGGTTTTAGCAATTTGGGGTCAGCACAAACCATGATTGGCACAAACCTTGCTGCAATTTATGAAGTATATGGGTCATAATTTTTGTACCTTGCATAGTTTTGTTAATGGTTGTTGTGGATGAGAGGGTGTCAATCAACCTGCCCGTTTATTTGGCTACATAGCTTTTGATGTTAACATTATTGGAAGCATTTCCTGTTTCAATTTGATAAGATATATGACCCTTCGAAGGGAGTTTGATTGACAGGTGATCTGACCAATCATAATCCGCCATTGACCGAATCCGCCATTTTTGTCCGGCAAAGCAGTGAGGAGAGTTAGTAGATTAACGTTGGAGGATTTGAATTTGAAAAACAAAAAAGTTAAAATGAATTAATTAAAAATGGCTCTAATGAACATTGTAATTAGGGTGGACATTACACCAATAAGGAGGACTACTTTGCATAATTCAGTGAAGCTAGCATAAAAACATCTCAGGTTACGACTGTAACCCTAGTTCCCTGAGAAGGGGAACGAGACGTGGCACCATGGAGTCGATGTTATGGGGAATGCCTTCGGTGTGACCGGGTCTCACACTCCAATTATTGGCTGACGGCCGGCTATCACGTCACGAGCGCCCGTGAGTATAAGTCATTTAATGTTAACTTAAACATAGCATATTTTAAATAATTCATTTATTATTGATAATTTGATAAAGTATAAAATAGTGATTATCTTAAGAGGATACATTTGCTTCTGGCTCATGGCTGCGGTAGTAGGCGGACAAGATATTTCAAAACCTCCATCTGTGAGAGAGTGAAAAAGTTACAGTAGCTCAGTCTCTCTAGCATTCTGACTTTTTATTGAATATTATTATAATTATTATTTTTCTACTTTCCGCAACCCTATTAGGAGGAAAGTCCTTATGAGATTGTGACCCACCGATGAAAACCAATGTTAAGAAAGCATAAAATATTTCAGTGCTCACTTTTTGAGGCACTTTGCCGTTCAGACAAATCATTTTTATAAAGTTTGGGTGTCATACAGACATCTGCACTTATTTTATCCAGGGATTCATTTGTTTTCCCTTCTCCAGGCTGCTGGCTGGATGTGTCCATCTGTAAGGTCAGCTCAGAGTTTGTAGAGATTGGGTTTTTTTGTGCTTGGGATGAATCCTGGAGCTCCTCCACAGCTTCTCTGATGCTGCCCAGGTCCTCCATTGGAGACCCAGCCGGGGACTCACTCACAGGACTCAGAGTATCTATTGGATGTTCCCCTGAAATGCCCTTATCAAGTGAGAAGCCATATTTGCCATGTAGAAATCTCTGCTCACAGTCCCCAGTGATTATTGTCATTACTGAACCTCTTTGTTTCTTTGGGGCGTCCGCCTCATCTCTGTAGCACATGATATGATTAACACCGTTGGGTGTTCCTTCATTGATTTTTTCTTCTGAGTTGCTCAGCGAAGGTGGGATGACATGGATAAGAAGTTCCCTTTGATGGCTGTCCATAGTGTCACCTGGTGAAATCGACTCATCCAGCTCCACCATCTCATCTTCAAAGCCACTTTCATTGACTTCATTCAGCTCAAGTTGGGCCTCTAAAGTGCCGTCTTGATCAACAAACATCAAACCAGCAGAAGCACCATCCAAACCCGGTTGCATCATCTCATCTAACTGTGTTGTCTCATGATACTGTTCACCTCTAAAGAAGACTTCTTCTGGACTCTCCTCTGATCTGAATGGATAGAACGGGTTTGTGATTGTGCTGTAAGCCTTACATTTGGGATTAAATGAGTCAGGACCGGTTGTAGAGCTTGAGCTTGGTCTATAGCTGCTGCTACTGGAAGATTTGCGGCTCCCAATCGGACAAAGTCTTTCGTCTTCGAGGTAGAATCTCCCCCTCCTCTCAGCTTGAGAGGGAAGGGACTGCATGAAAAACGAAGACAGTGTGCCAGACGAAAATGTCTCTCTGTATGAGGGAATGCTCTCTCTGGCCTGACTCATAGGATACGCCACTCCCGGGTAAGTCTTTCGTCTTTTGGGTGGTATGTCCATGTAGCCTGATGGATGCGTTTGGGTTTCTATGATGGCAATGCTGTTATTGCCCAAACAAGTCTTCCTTTCATGATTGTCGATGAAGTTTTTAGTGAAGGAAGATCTATTCATTGAAACTCTGGGATTCATGAAATGTTCCCGAGGACTCAAGTCGGATAGGTGTTCACAGCACCTGTTGTCCGCATCCAGTGTATTCTGGCATATACACTCTCTGCACAAGGTAACCTCAGATGCTGTCTGTGTGAAGTCAGTGCTGTCATGGTCAATTAATTGTTCTTCAGGACTGATTTGACACGATGCAACATTTTCTGCAAGAAAATCCATTGTGCTAACCTTCTTATCAGCAAATTCATCAGGGGGAGGGATATCCCATAATGCGTCGTTACTGAGACTGGTAGGCAGCTGTCTCTGACATTGCCAGAAATCAGAGGGTGATGAACAACAGGAAGATCCATCAACCAGTGTGAAGTCAGTGTCAGTCTGGCCACCTGCGTTACCCCAACCAATGTTACTCTTACAACAGCTTTTACGGCAATCCACTTCTTCGGGCTCGTCCCATGAGCAATGACTCGTAGAAGCGTGTGTTTCCTCAGCATTTAGCTCTGCAATGCTAATCTTATAGATAACATGCTCACTGACATTTAGTTTGTAATCTGCTCCATGTTGGTCCCATGAATAGACTGTGGGATTTTTTGAATTTTGGTGTTTTTCAGTTTGGCTTCTAAAATGAGTCTCTTCTATTTTGTCTTTGCGTTTTTGAAGAACAATAGTTGTCTTGATATTTGAATCATCTGACGTCACTACTTCACTGAACTCAAGCCTCATATCTGGGGTCATGCCCTTGACTTTAGTGGTTGTGACTGCGATCACACTACTAACTGATCCGCTCACAGAAGCCTCATGGCATCGCTCAAACACAACTCTGGGAGAAGTCAGTCCAAAATTATCAAAGGTCACAGTATGTGTTATTTTTAACCCTGGATCTCTGTCCACTGGTTCCAAGTTTGACGTTTGTCTGTCTTTTTCCTCTTTTTCCTGGAAAAAATCTTCACAACTCTCTGGTCTGTTTTCTTTCTCCGTGGTTGGAGTCTCGGTCTCTTTCTCATCTTCAGACTCTGACAATATAAGCTCTTTACAGAAAGAGTCAGTTTCTCCTTTCTCTGCAGCTTCCTCCCCATGAACCTCAGTGTCCACCATAGTGTGCTTTTGAAAGTTATATGGAGATATGCTTTCTGTACAAAAAAGAAAAGAGGTTTAGATTCATCACATTGCACATGCATTTCTTGATATCTTATTTGTAACACAATCCTTTTAAAGGAAAAGTCACATTAATTGTACAGTGTAGTAATCATAAAGTAAACCCCTTATATTGGCATCGGCCCGTCGCCATTACATATTTAAAACAGTAATATCCTATAATAAACCTAAACTAATCTTGACAAACTATATATCATTTGAAAGCTTACAATCTCTAGTTTACATATTTGGTGACTGATTTTCAAAATAAATTACAGAGGAGCCGTAATTTATCAATTTGCAACATGAATATGTTCATACTCCTAAGGCGTGTTCAGACCTTTATTTTGAAATAGTGATGAACATGAAAAATCATGAAAGAATGGTAGAAACCTCAGTTTGTTTTCATGCCAAGAGTTCAAAAGATAGCATCCATTCAATTATTTTAGAAAAAAAGCTCCGAAAATGTTTTAAATATAAAGAAAAATATAATAGATTCAGCATTTGTGATGTGGCAGCGAGCTATAATGCACATACGTGTTTCTTTCTGTGTTTCTTAGAGGTTGAATTCATTTCAAAATCTGCCAAACTTCCAACACTACTTCTGAATAGAATGTCCACTTCATAAATTGTATGAAAATTGTAAAAAATAATGGTTCAGATCACTCAAACAACATATGGAAATGGAGGCGCCCTTATATGGGAGTAATGTTAACTAGTGGAGAAGTGTGGTACTGCGCCCAAACTAAATCTCATTTTTTGAGATATCAACCTAAAATTTTAAACACAACTTGTTCAGATTTTTGGCAATATATATTTTATATAAAATACGAATAATAAAATTTTTAACATTGTACATTTTCATAAACTCAAACTTCTATAACTTGTTTTCTCTTTAACTTTCTTAATTGATTTCACTTCTACAATCTGCCAAATGTCTTCTTTAAAACAAGCATTTTCGTGTAAAAAAAGGGTGCCGCTTAAAGTCACTATGAAATCATAATGGACTATTCTTATATTTTTATGGAATATTGCAGTATTTATTATAAATGATTTATCCATGCACATCCCTCATCTTCTCTGGTGTGTTTACTGGCGCGAGGGTGGGGCAACCTGCACTCCAATGATGAGATTCACCAATAGCAAACCACTAACTATCCAATCATTTCCCCACAGACAAAATCAAGCCCCGCCCTACATTTGTTCTTGTTCCAGAAGCCGTTTCACTCAGATTAGAGTTGTCAAAAAGTACTGACTTCGGTAGCAAGTCGGCACTAAAATAAAAAAATTGTGACGCTTTGAGCGCTGTTGAGCGGAATCGTAATTGTTTTGATTGGCCATATGTCCTCGCATGCTCATCTGATTTGTCTGTGATTGGCTACAATGATCAGTACTTCAAAAACATGTTGTAAACATACATCAATGATGCTCTTCATCAAGCGTTTACACAGATACAGATGGGAGTGTTTGAAAGCAGGACCGGTCTGCTGATATACGCCTGCTTGAGCTTTCAAACGCTCCCACACCCGTTTTTTTCAAACACTTCAGTTTGCTCTCAAACGCTCCCGTGCGTTGATCAATGTAGCCAATCACAGACATATTCGATGAGCGAGTGAACACAAAGGCCAATCAGAGGTGTTTACGATCCCGCTCAACAGCACTCAGAGTGTCACAATTTAAAAATGTCAGTACCGACTTGGTACCGAAGTCGGTACTTTTTGACAACTCAGATATACGTCACAATAGAGAAGAAAAGACTATCACAACATTCATTTCATGCCGACTTTAACCTATTAAATCAATAATTTATAGGCATACTGGCTCTAAATGTATTTGGACACTGTAGCCCCACCTTTCTTGATATCTGGATGTCATTGCGAAAAGCTCTAGCAATATTTATTTGAAAATGCCTGGTTTGATATTTTTTTACAATTTACTTTGTATAATGATTTTTATAATGTGTGGCTTATTGTCATTTCGTGCCAATAACTCTTACATACCAAAGGCCAGTTCACACCAAGAACGATAATTATAAAGATAACTATAATGATAACTATATTATAGTGTCCACACCAGCGCACAATATCATTCTGTTTATTATAAGCACGTGCTTCAGTTTCAATTGATCTGTGCCGTTTTCGTTATAGTTGTGGTTTGAACTCTGTGGTATGAACTATATCTTTATCATTATCGTTGTAGTAACAGGCCTTCAATATTGTGAACTGCTATATTCTAAATTCTGTATTTAATTTACTTGCACTTTAGACATTTTTTCCACAGTACTTTTAAAAGTACCTATCACCCAGCAGAAATTACCCTTATTATTTAATTGTATATAGCATTTTTTCCAAAGCAGATGTTTGTGTGACGCCGAGTGCTATATAAACAGGCCTAATCCGGCACCTATTTGCAGGCATGGGTTAAGCGTGAGTCAGACAGTGTTTTAGAGGATTACTCTCCACACATGGCCTATAGGAGCCGCATCAACACTCACGTTTACTGCTGCTGGAGCTCTTCCTCCTGCGACTGTTTCTTCTCTTCCTCCGACTCATTCTGCTGTGTGACGTGACATCCACAATCCTTTCAACTAAAACATTTTTTAAAAAAAACATGGTGCAATTTCATCATCTATGTTATTGTTTAATTATAAAATATATACTAGTGTTCATTGTAATTCTTATTCATTCATTCTTTCATTCATTCATAAACTAATGAATTAATCCAAACTAATAGTAATTTATACAACCTGAAATTTTAGATGTACTATTATATGAAGAAATCAACATTAATACACTCGTTTCAACCCAATTTTGGGTAAAATATGGACAAACCCAGCCGTTGGGTTACATTTTTACATTACATTTTTAACCCAACGTTTGGGTTTGTCCATATTTTACCCAAAATTGGGCTGAAACAACCCAGCATTTTTTAGAGTGTAAGTGCTAGATTAATAAATGCTTTAAAAATGATTACTTCAGACATTAAATAATGTTAACAAATAGTTTTGAATTTGTTACTGTATTTAGTTTGTTTGTTTATTTTAAACGATCCAGTTACAAAATCATTTTTAAAAGTCCAAATATTCTGTGTGCTCTCTCAGTTAATATAATCATAAAAGCTGTTGGCATTAAACTCAGTCAACAAACAGACATTTCCCTGTTGGAACAGAAATCACTCCATAAATGCAACATAGTTCATAATTCAGGTAGCCTACTTTAATTTAATTGATGTTCTGAATTAGTTTTTTGTGGAAGACGAGAAATACGATGAGAGGTGTTATGCGTCTGCCTCACCAAATATAGCAAGAGACAGCAAAGTCCTAACCTCGCGGTGACAAAAACTATACCTCGAAAGAGAAACATCAAAACAAATATATATTCTTACCTTAAGGCGGTCCGGTGTGTTTCCACAGTGGTGTCTTTAAAGAAGTAATGATGAAAAGGGGGCATTTGCACAAACAGCAGCATTAGATGATATCAGAGCTCTGCTCCACTTCTTATTGTTCTATTCTTGACATAAAGCCCAGAAGGAGCTTAATTGAACTAATCCCAAGAAGCTCCTCAGACCCAACCCTGTATCAGTGCATGAAACTCCCTTCAGAAAGATAGATAGCCAATAGCTTCTCTCTTTCTATTTTGTCTTTTTTGTTGTTGCAAGGAAACATTTATTTCTTTATTAATTTAATAAATAAACAAATTAATCAATCAAAATTGAAATAATTCACTTATCAAAAAGGCCAATGAATATACATAATACTGTCATGTTGAGTGTTAGATTGCCGTGTTTTGAGTTTGCTTTTGATCTGTTTACCGTTCTGAGATTGTCTGTGTTTCTAGGTTAATTTGATCCCTTTCACCTGTTGTCTTGTTAATTACTCGTTTAGTTAATTTGTCCCAGCTGTGTCTCGTTTCCCTGATCTGTTCTGTTGTATTTAAGCCCTGTGTTTCAGTCTGTTCCTTGTGTGTCGTCATTACCACATGCTAGATTGTTCTGTTTCTTGTCTAGAATATTTTGCGTGTTTGGTTTCTTTTATGTTCTTTGAAAATAAAGTTAAGCTGCTGCAAGTAGATCCTGCATCCTTCCCTGCTGAAACCTGCGTGTGAAAGAACGACAGACCTACCGCAGTAAAAGTGGTCACAATGCCTCCAGTAAGTGAGATCCTGAGCCAACCTAGTGAGTCTCCTGCCAGGATGGTCGCCATGTCAGAGTCTCCAGCCAAGATGGCGGCCACACCTGATTCTTCGTCTCAAGACGGCCGCCATTCCTAAATCATGCCCCGTCATGGCCACCGTTCCAGAGTCACGTCCCAAGATGGCCGCCGCCGTTAAAGAGTCTCGTCCCAGGATGAGTTCTCTAGTCTCCGTCTCCCGTCCAGGTGAGTCCAGAGAGGACTCCGGTCCCCGTCCAGAGAGGACTCCGGTCCCCGTCCAGAGAGGACTCCGGTCCCCGTCCAGAGAGGACTCCGGTCCCCGTCCAGAGAGGACTCCGGTCCCCGTCCAGAGAGGACTCCGGTCCCCGTCCAGAGAGGACTCCGGTCCCCGTCCAGAGAGGACTCCGGTCCCCGTCCAGAGAGGACTCCGGTCCCCGTCCAGAGAGGACTCCGGTCCCCGTCCAGAGAGGACTCCGGTCCCCGTCCAGAGAGGACTCCGGTCCCCGTCCAGAGAGGACTCCGGTCCCCGTCCAGAGAGGACTCCGGTCCCCGTCCAGAGAGGACTCCGGTCCCCGTCCAGAGAGGACTCCGGTCCCCGTCCAGAGAGGACTCCGGTCCCCGTCCAGAGAGGACTCCGGTCCCCGTCCAGAGAGGATGCTCCGTTCACAGTTAATGCTGCTATTTGTTTGTTTTTAACTCTTTACCACAAAATCGCTCAATTACACTATTAGGTTGCTTATTCAATTTTCTTAAAAGAAAATATG
Organism: Phoxinus phoxinus; assembly: GCF_949152265.1. Lineage (NCBI taxonomy): Eukaryota > Metazoa > Chordata > Actinopteri > Cypriniformes > Leuciscidae > Phoxinus > Phoxinus phoxinus. Next base: position 24,480,308 of record NC_136898.1, on the reverse strand, counting down.
ATCAATATGATCACTTTAATGATGATCAATTAAATATGACTTGTTTCTGGATATTGATCCAGGGGGTATAGGGGCAGATCTGCCCTCTGCTGGTTAGAGAAAAATCTGTAGGAATTACAGTTGTAGAACAAATTTGTAATATTGTAGATCCAATAATTTTTCTGGATCTGGACAACAATTTTGTGTGTGTTTATATATATATATATATATATATATATATATATATATATATATATATATATATATATATATATATATATATATACATACATACATATGATTTATAAGCAGGCATGAACAGGAGTGAAGAGTGAACGTGTGTGTGTGTGTGTTCCACATCCTAGTATTTTATTTTTGGGGGGGCTTTTTGACAAGTAAAAAATAATGTATTGCTTTTCTTGGGATATGCTTCACTTTTTTTACACCCCTTCAGGACAATCAAACCCAGATTTTTGGAGCAGAGTAGTGATAACACGGTAGTAAACACACGCACACACACCGCCCAGGGAATTTTCTGTCTAGACTACAGCAATTTTGTAATAATATAATCATTGCTGACAACATTTATATGTATTATTTTTAACAACATTTTAAAGATTAATTAAACCTTTTCGATACATCTATTTATTTGTCTTGTTCTAAAAGTCTGAGTCCACTACAAAATAAAGGCTTATTAGATTGTCAACTCGAAACTATAATAGAAACGCAGATACCATAGAATTGACCGTGATGTAAACTGAATCATACCTGTTGCAAAATTGACTTCTTTAATAAAATATTTTGGCAAACTCCAGATAATAGCTCACCCCAGGATCACTATTTAATAGCAAACACGTTGAAGATTAGCGGACAGGCTGTCAATTCATTAAGTGATAAGCTGTTTATAAGCTGTTTCACGAGTTCACTGTTACAAATAAGCAGATAGAGTAGGCGTATTAGGCGTGCCGTCCGAGCTCGGAAACTGGCCCGGACCCAGAGTACTCCTCCCTCCTCCCGCATCCCTGGCTGGGACAGGAACCAGCCGAGAGTGAGGAGGATATGTGTAAACAGGCCTTCTCTCGTGAGGAGAGGATTTGATGGCCAGGTAGGGCAAGAAGTCTGTAGACTTCACTTCAATCCTCATGCATGGTGGAAAGTGTTACACTCTGGCAAAACAAACTGGCAAAATACAGAATGAAAGCCTGCCAAAGTGTTCAATAAAATAATACTTTTTAGTGTTTAATATCTGATTAAAATTAGGGATGCACCAATACCAGCACACAGCGGCACAGACGCGCAAGCTTGTTGAGCGCATCTCTTTTTTACAGGCATTGCTGGAAAGTTTGTAGTTTGGTCAGATATGTCAATAGAAAGTACAATGAGTAACATACTACTTAAGGTTAACTGGCGGTAAAGAGAGAGAGGTGAATAGCGAAAAAAAAGGCCAAATAGCATTGACGCTATGCGCTTGAACAGACAAATTCACAAGAGAATTATGTCAAAATTTGGTGAGTATTGTCTTAAGTGAACATAAACAGTGGAGAAAGAAATCACGTGTGTAACACTAACAGTTAGTTGGATACGTGCAGGTCTTAAAGGCCCAAAGAAGTGCTTTGAAACGCACAGCATCATTCAATGGTTGCGTCTGAAAACTTAAAAATGCTGCCTTCGGAGGATTCATTCCAGGGTAGGAAGGCATCAAGGCACGTCCGAATCCAATGTTAGCTTCACTCCGGTCTCCTGAGATACCTTCATCTGATCGATTTTTGAAGGCAGCAAATGAGTTGAGGTAATTCGCCTTTGGCTAAGCCACACCCTAGAATGTAGATTGACCAATCACAGCGCAGCCAAGAACGAGCTCCCACCGCGGTCCGACACTTGTTCACAGCGCTCCATTGACTTTAACACAGGCGTCTCATATTTGTGGTCTCGGCAGGCTATTACCATCGTAGTTTTATCAAAAATGTGGTTAAACGTTGTGCCTGGGGCATTTGTAACACAGATACGCGTTTCCCAGAGAGGTTGGAGGGGGGTGTCCATTTTTTTCCCTTCCCAAAACCGAAGTAAAATCCTGACAAGTGTTGTTTTTGGATTAAACTGTGTGGACGTCCTCAGTCAGCGAAACCGCTCAAGATCAACAAGCACACTTTTGTGCTCTAAGATACATTTTGCTTTTAACCTTACAGTGAAGTTATACTAGTTAGACAGTTTTAGGTTATGATTTCGGTTCTCTACCCTAATTGTTGATACGCTAGCACACGCTGCTAATAAATACAACTTTATACTCGCGTAGTCCGTTTGCTTTGTAATAACGATTATAGAAGTGAATAGAGACCTACCCAGCTTTGCATGAACAGTGTTGCTCCTGATATTGTTAGTCCCAGCCTCCGTCTCCATTAGTAGGATATGCGGTGGTTCATTTTTTGACTCATTTTTTGCCTCTATTTGGATGCCTTATTGCTGCTTGCGTTTCACCGGTATGTCTTGAATATAGCCTTCGAACGCATATTGCAGCCCCTTCTGCCTACTTCTATCGGACACTTTATTTGCTGCTTTATAAAAGTTTGATAACATTTCAGCAGGAAGAGCATAAGCCATGTTGATAGCAAACCAGAGCCAGAGACAGGGCGGGGCATATCAAACAGCTCCTCCCCTTTTTTTTAAATAGCCAATAGTGTTTGGTTTATATCACAGCTTGGCCAGAGCCGTTGAGATCGTTAAAGCCAGAGTTTCCTCCTAATCTCCTCCATATCGCTTTAAAATACAGCATTATGTGCAGAATTCAAATGGGTCTGATATGTTGTCTGGTCTGCGGGACTCGATCACATGATCTGCTCTGTGTATCGTGTCTCTGGAGCGGCGCTGCGGCGGTTCACACGACACTAACACAAAACCATTCATTCCTCTCAATGGAAAGCATATTTACACTGAATCGTTCCCTATCCCCTATATAGTGCACTATGGGGGATGGGTTGTAGCTGCAAACGGAGACGTGAAGTCCGACGCTTTCTGGTTCCCGTAGTGACCGCCCGTTTATATGTCTACTCTAAGGTGACCGCTCACGTGGTGTTTGCATACTGTACCAGAGAAATAAATAAATGCAATATTTGTCAAATACACACGTTTCAAATAAGTTTCCATTTAATACTTTATGTCTGCAACCAACTGTTTGTACAAGAATAAAGTTTAACATAAGCCTACAATTTAAATATCAAGTATAGTGGGGTCTATGTTTTTTTTTTTATCAGTTTTATTTTCATAAACATAACACAATAGACTATAACATGGCGACTACATGAAAAAAGATTTTACTGTTATAAAAAAACTGATTTGTGAGCATTAATGGAACTGAAGGTGTTCTAATAAACACGAAATACACGTGATCGTTGTCATGAGGTGGATTCGGCCAATCGTGGAACAGTTGTGTCGTCATCAGAGATTGTGCAGCTCAAGGGGGTAATCCATCCGCCGGAAACTGAAGCATCCCCGGGCGCCGCTATTGTAGCGGACCATCACCTGCTGTTCCATTGACTCCCATTCATTTTGGTGTCACTTTGACAGCGAATAACTTTACATCTGAGGCGTCCAAAGTCTCCATTTGTCCATTGCAGTGCCGTCGCAGGTGGGGTGCGAGGCCCTGTGCGAACTTGAAATGCGAGGCCCTGCTCTTTGATGTGGATGCTCAATTGCGCATGAATAACAGTCACGCGTAGCACGAATAATCTCGCTGCAATACGTTTTTATCAAGTAGAATAATACATAATCATGCACATAGTTTGAGGCGCCGCAATAGGGCAGACAATTGCCCGGGGCCCCGCATTTTAAGGCCCCCAAGGACTGATCATTTAAACAATCAGAAATATTAATATAAAGACGCAGCAACATCTCTGCATCCCCCTCAGTGGGGCCGCTCTCTCGTTACGCTCGTTATGCTTTTACCTTTTTCAAACCGGTGCAGCGCTTTCTCGCGGTAGGTAGAAAATGCATGATTTGATTTGTTAAACATGAAAAGGACTTATCCGTCTGGCATGGCAGCTCGCTCTAACTGTAACCTAGATAAATGTTAACTATTATAGGTGCATATCCAACTGTTTGTACGGAGACGTACGAGCGCGCACTGCATGGCAGGCGTCGGCGCGAACACTTTCATTTCCCTATCAACAGTGGAAACAACTTTAAATACTCAATCTTTTCTGGTCATACACAAAATAATAATGCACCAGTCGCAAACTCACAATAACAAGAAAACGTTGTGCGTTTGTAAAATAAAATAAAACAAACAAGGCGCGCTTTTATGGTTGCGTGAACTGGAGCGCGTCTCAATAATGAACTGAAATACAGTGTAGGCTATAGCCTCAACAACATGATGAATATTTCTATATAAATCTCGAAAAGTCCACTTTTAAACGGAAAAAAAATTAATTGAAAGCAAATACAGGCTGATTAGGCTGTAATAATAATCCGAATGAAAGGTGCGCTGCATTTGTCTCTATAGACGCATCCACTTACAGCGGAGATGTATATATGTTTGCAGCCGACATTGATTTACAAATATATATTTTTTATTAATAAACAATAAAAATGCTTCGTTATTTTTTCAGACATTATCATTAGCCTGCTTTGGCCGGTGCTTTGCGGCAAGATAGGCTACATGCGCGGAATAGGCTATATTCCTCCATGCACCCAGTATTTAAGCAGAAATTAATATAAACGTGAGATTAGTTGACTAATTGCTTAAATGAATGACTAGGCTACTAGTCGACGAGAAAAATATTTAGTCTATAGCAATTCTAATCAATGCATTTAGGCTATTGACATTTATTTTATTAGTAATTCTAGTATCCAGCTCTTTACGTTAAATTAGTTGAGTTAACAATTAGTAAATGAACTAATAAAATAATAAAACAAAGATTAAATTAAGATGCTAACTACATATTTATATAGAATTGCTTGTTCCACCACAAAATACAGTTTTTAAGGTGACAATCCGTTACACATTTGAAGATTTACTGTATCTTGAAGATTGTTGTATTGTATTTTATCTTCTGTTATAAAGATGAAGATTGACATTTCCTTTTCTCAGAACTTGATTCGTGCTTCCGAAATCGGTGGCGTTCTTGCAGCTGACATGTTTGCTTTCCCTCGCTTTAGCTTTCCCGCTCTCCTGTCTTCAGTGAGGACGCATTACGTACATAGCGACAATGAGAAACCCGCTTAATTTGTTGCATTTTTTTAATGTGACCTTGACAGACATGATAAAAAATTTTTTTAAAAAAAAAGCAGGATTGCGAGGCCCCCTAGTGGCGCGAGGCCCTGTGCGGTTGCACAGTTCGCACAGTCTATGCGACGGCTCTGGTCCATTGTTTATTTCTAAAGAAACACAAAAATGTATAAAAGGCTCCATTACCTTGTATCTTACGTTGTGGCCCCGTATAAGCAGTTTTTGTAAAAATAGGCTAACGATTGCGTCATAACCACGCGACTCTGTCGCACAAGTCGAGAAATTACCGTATAGACCGGCAGAGAAGCTCACAAGCAATCGGGAGGACGTGGAGGCATAAAGTCAAGGGAGAAGCCCATAGAGAGTGATAAAGTTGATCCTGCTGCTCATGGACAGCTAATGCTCACGCTCTCCGTCTCTGCGAGATTCGGAAGGGAATGATTCCGATTTCTCTCGGCACAGCGACTAGAAGACCTACAGGTTGCTCACGTCACATCTACGTCATCAAGCAGTTCGCCTGGCGATCAGGAAGTGAGTGCTTCAAATGGGCTTCACTTTTCTCCGTTGAAACCTATGGGGTCGCTGTGTCCATCTTATATACTGTCTATGGCAGCTCATCTGGAGAAGCTGCGCAGAATGAATCAGCCGGCTGCTCTCGAATCGCTCTCGCGGTACTCTGATGGCATACGTCACAGTCACGTGGCGTCGGCGCTGTATCAAGTCGGACAAAATTTGTAACCGGCATGCACTGCTTCAAGCCAGCCACCGATCGGTCTGCGCAAAGCTGCATGAAGTCGAACAAGCCTAACGTGATTTCGGACACAGCCAGTCATGTGTTTCCCTTTCTCCTCATGTGATCACGTCATGTGCTCTCTTTGCTTCATGTGTTGTTTTCATTAGTTGTTCTAGTCATGTGGTTCTCTATTCTGTTGTGTCATTGGTTCATTGCTTTTAGGTGTCTTGTCAAGTCATTAGTCTTTGTGCATATAACTGCGTGTAACTGCACACATTTATGTTTGTTCAAGTTTATTTCAAGTCTTAGTTTATCTTGCATTTGTTTTGATCAAGTTTTGTTAAATAAATCTGCACATGTGTTCAGTTCAACTTGCCTCCGGTGGATTCATTACAAGCTGGATTGGCTAAGGGAAACCCCAAAAACACAGCTAAAAACACATAGGAAACAATGGCATTATTCCCATTTTCTACCTACACTTACACTTACACCAGCAAATACATGTCAACTAACTCTCATTAATTCAAGTGTGGGTATCAGCAGGTCGGTGTAATGGGCATGCTGGAAGCGCTTTACAATTGGTTGCAAAAGCTGCCTTAAGGTGTAGGGTTAGGGGTTAGTTGTGTTGTACCATTGTGTAACTTTCTATCTTTTGACACACACATGTCCCCGACCTGCAGCTTTCCCTGTTTCCCTGTCCTCATAAATATGCAACTACATGCCAACGAACTCTCATTAGAGTATAAGTAGACTGTAGTACACTGTTAGGTTAGGTTTAGGGTTAGAATAATAAGTTGACACGTAGCTAGCAGAATATTTAAAATGGAGCCATTCTCCTGTCAGATTTGATGTCAAAGTGTCATCTGATATCATTGTTGCTAGTTTTATAATTGACAGCACGTTATAGTCAGATGAATGGTGTATTGAGCTGGTGCTCATCACCACGAGAGAGCTTGTGTTTCCGGCCCGAAGATGGTTAAGTGCCGGCAGGTGCTCCATTATACTGTAGGACACTTGACTTGCCGATAATGAGCCTCGCGGGCTTTATTACTCTGACATGTCTAAATAGCACAGAAACCCTTCCCCCGTGCACACACACACACACACACACACACACACACACACACACACACACACACACACACACCAGCATCATGTCTGCCCAGAGTCAAAGCATTCATCAGCGTTTGAATAGACACACGCATAAACATGGCAGCTGCTAGAGTGATCTTTACACAATTGTTTGAATACAAAAGGGTGCCGACATTTATATTACAACCCTTAAAATGTTCTTTCGTGTGAAAATGGTTTAATTTTCTAGTTAAATACTTAAATAACTGAAGACATTCGATCAAATGCATAAGATTATTTATTCTTGTGACCTAAAATACAATCATATAAACTTGTAGGCACACATGATGTCTATACAGGCATTTCATCAAAACAATAGAACAGTTTTTATATCAGAACTCCTACTGTATAACAGAAACCCACTGTAAGCTTTGGGTCTTAGCAACTCCTGTACCCGTGATACACATTTTCTCTAGCTACATTTGCACAGATTCTGCTATTCAAGTTAAATATGACATTAGATAAAGCTCTCCAGTACTCTACTACAGAAAATATGCAGCTGTTTACTTCACTCCAACCAGACAAGTGAGTTTCTTCTGGTAACAAATATAATATAGCACTTGAACTTGATAAATATCTCACTGTACAAGAGCTGTCATGCTAAAATACATAATTAGAAAAGCTATCCTCTCAAAAGCACATGTTGATATTTCACTAAATATGTGTAAACACATGTAGACGATAGATCATGTTAGTTCGCTTGAAAAACCACTGCCGACTGTAATTTTATCAGCGATTAATATTATGTTTATCGTGTTCAAAAATGAATCTGCCAATAAGGTTTAAAATTAGTTAACGTGACTGTGTTGTAGCTAATATTTCCCTTCATACTACAATATCCCTTTATAGAAATACTGTATATTACGGGGAAAATAGTCAACTCTGTGTTTGGAAGAGCGCATTTATAAACTCTAAAAACCCTGAAAATAAAACTAAAGCTTTGACACAATCCAATCAAAGGCATATAATAAAACTATGACAGCCGTCCTTAAAACCTTGACAGAGAGTTGCACAACTAACACAGTAACAACCATTTATCTTATTTTAGTTGATTACTACTGTCTGCATGCCTTGACGTGTTACCATTCAGTTGATGAATGCGATGATGAACTGCCACATATGACGTCTCTGTTATAAACACATTAATTTGGCCCAGCCTGTGCTGTAGGCAGCTGTTCTCCACACAACGGCTAGCTAATGGGACTATTTCAATCGATCTCAGGAATAGCTAGTGGTTTTAAAACCCTTGTCCTGATTTTACTGCTTTTTGAAATGCTTATTGATTTAAAAAAGGGTTTAGTACTGCCACTGGGTGCTTTGGGTTAGCCTGGGGTTTTCCCTTTGAGTTTGTGGTCTAGAAGGGAGTGAAAACGAGAGCAGAACGGGTTGCCAGGCACTGATGTTGCTGTAAACCTTGATTACACCACTATCACATCTGTGACAAGCGGGCGAAATTATGTCATTACAAAATGTAAAAATAAAGGAGGAGTAGTTCACTTCAGAATGAAAATTTCCTGATAATTTACTCACCCCCACGTCATCCAAGATATTCATGTCTTTCTTTCTTCAGTAGAAAAGAAATTTAGGTTCTTGTGGAAAAATTTCCAGGATTTTTATAGTCATATAGTGGAGTCATATAGTGACTTCAACGGGGTCCAAATGTGAGTTTCAGTGCAGCTTCAACGTCTCCACACGATCCCAGCCGAGGAATAAGAGACTTATCTAAAACTAAAAAAATTATATATACTTTTTAACCTCAAATGCTCGTCTTAACGTCCACGACTTCACGTATTATGTAATCCCGTTGGAAAGGTCAGGCCGTAACCTGACGTATGTGGAAAATGTAGAGTAGGGCGAAAACTCGATCTCATTTTCTCCTCCAACGTCAAAATCTTCTGACACGTGGTTTTACCTTTTATTAATGTATTTGTTTTTTGTAAATGGTGTTTTGTAAACACTAGGTCGGTACTTCCGCCTACATCACGCGTGACCTTTCAACGGGATCACGTAATGTGTGGCGCATCGCAGAGCTAGTGCAAGATGAGCATTTGTGGTTAAAAAGAATATAAATGTTTATTTTTTAGAAAATGGCTGCTGGTTTGTCTAGATAAGACTCTTATTCCCCGGCTGGGATCGTTTCGAGAGATTTGAAGCTGCATTGAAACTCACATTTGGACCTTCAACCCGTAGATAAACATTGAAGTCACTATATGGAGAGAAATCCTGATATGTTTTCCTCAAAAACCTTTATTTCTTTTCGACTGAAGAAAGAAAGACATGAATGCGAGTAAATTATCAGGAAATTTAAATTCTGAAGTGAACTACTCCTTTAAAACTTTATGAACATTGGTTCTCAAGGCATTTCTTTAAGGAGCCCCTAAAGGAACACGATGAAGGAAACAATATGAGATGGAGGAACAATTATTTGTCAATGCTTTTGCGTTCTCTCGCAAATGTTTTGCATTCACCCGAGAAACTTTGCGTTCCCTCAAAAAGTCAAAACTCAAAAAGAGAAAGAGCTCAAAAGTTTCTTGGTTAAAGAATCATTTGTTAGAGAAGCATTGACTTATTATTTGTCCTCCCATCTCATGTTTTTTCCACCACCATGTCCCTTTAGGGATTTCTCCACAGAAAATAAAGTCAAAGAATAAGTAAAGAATGTATATTTTGCTCACTCTTTTGCATAATTGCATGTAGTGTTGGTGGATGGGACTAGTGCAGTCAGGCTCCTAAATGAAAAGGCATCATAAAAGTATCGTAAATTGACTAAAGATCTTCCCCTCCAGTAAGCGAATGACTTCAGGAATATGAGTCTGATGTTTGTCATTTTGGACATTACCCTGTTTACTTAATATGGAAAAGAGCGGCCATTCTTCTTTAAAAAAAAAAAAAAAGAAGAACATTTGTGTTCCACAGAAGAAATAAAGCCTCAACGGTTTACCACATTTTCATTTTTGGATGAACTCTTTCTTCAAGATATCCGAGTAAACAACAGTTGTCCCACTAAATCCTTGCTCCTCATCCAACGTGGTCTTGTCTTCAGGTGTAAACGGTGCATTAACGCCATCAGCAAAACGCTTTGGTTTTCCAAACACACATGGTTTCTCACATGACCACACATTTGCCCTTAAGCTTCTCAGCTCGTTTTTGCTGCTTGCTCTTCTTGCCGTCGATCTGAAGGCTCACAGTCCTGCTTTTCTCCAAGTTCAGAAGCTCCTGAAACAGCTCCTTGACGTTGTGATTGGTCTTGGCTGAGGTCTCCATGAAGGCACACTTCCACCTCTTGGCCGTGGCCTCTCCGTCCCCGCTCTCCACTTCACGGCTGTTCAGCTCGTCGTTCTTGTTTCCCACCAGCATGATCGGGATGCTCTCGGTGTCTCCCTTAATCAGGCAGATCTGCTCAAAGATGGGCTTGAGCTCCTCCAGAGACTGTTTGCTGGAGATGGAGTAGACTAAGATGAATGCGTGGCCTTTAGTGATGGACAGGCGCTGCATGGCGGGGAACTGGTGGCTGCCGGTGGTGTCCGTGATCTGAAGCGTGCAGATGCTCTTGTCGCAGCTGATCACCTGCCTGTAGGTGTCCTCCACGGTGGGGATGTAGCTCTCGCGAAAGGTTCCCTTCACAAAGCGCAAGACCAGGGAGCTTTTGCCCACTCCACCGGCTCCGAACACAACCACCCGGTAATCGTTGCTTTGTTCTGGCATAGCGGCGCTTAGAAAGACCTGGATGGAGGCAAAGTGACAGGAATGTTTATGAAATGCAAGCACCAGAAGTTTGACATCCCATCGACAACATTGTATTTGCATTATAAATCATGAAACGAGCCAAACATTGTTGTTGTGAATTCTCTCCCTTTAAATATTAAGGTAGATACATGTGTGACGTTTTAAGTTGCGTTGTACGCAAATAACGTAGTGCAGCATTCTCAGCACGTACAGACTGTAATTGTCTGTACTGAGTGTAATTGCCTATTCACTAAGCTACTCCAGTTGAGCGATCATATCGCGTTCACACATTCATGTGCAGTGTTTATGTGCAAGATAAAGTTTGTGACAAAGTAAGTTTTCTTCTAATGTATATTGTTAATAACACAGATCGTCACGCTGTATCCCATCTGCGTTAAGTTAGACCATGTTTATGATGTTGTTCGTATAGCGATCTCTCTGTAATTTGATCCTGCTTAACGAGCGGATTATCCCGCTAGCATCGCGGCTCGTATTGTTCATGTTTAGGTATTATCTTGAAGTGCATTTCTCCGTTGGATAATATCCTTCACTGGATGTCATTTATTACTGCCTTTATTAACGAGACAGTCCAATTTCTATCATCTATAATTTGGTGTTTTTGTCAATTTCATTGCACTATGCAGTTTATTATTGCAGACTCGTACTAATATATTTCTCCATTTATATTTGATGTATCAGTGCATTTTACAGAGATGTTTATATTTGAGTTTGCAATCTGTTAAGTTGTTGAATATATTTAGACAATGAGTATTTATTTCTGTTATATTATTTATTTCAGAAACTATCTCAAGTACACTATTATGTGTATATGGTCACTCTTGTAGGCCTACAATAAACGTCTAAACTCTATATGATGACTCCGACTCCCTGACCAGAGTTCTGCAGCGGTCAATAATATAATCCACCAGATTCAGTGGGGCAATCCCCAACAATTGTATTATAATATTACATTATTTTATTCTGTGAAGTCTGTTTTAAAACATGATTTCTGTAGCCTAGATCTTATACAATTTAAACATGTAAAAATATATAAAGTAAGAGTGTAACAATATACCGTGTCACGATATATCACAATACAAAAATGCATATGTATCGTGGATAGTGACAATATGTATTGTGGATAGTTCACCCAAAATGAACATTTCTGTGAGAAATTTAGTGTCACTCAGTACTACATTAAACTAGTGTTGAATATAATGTATAGGCCTAATAATGCAATGAGGGGAATATTTGTGGGTCCTGATAATGCCATATGTCTGATGTTACCAGTAAAAAGTGGCCTACATTATTATAAATATATCTAGTACAAGTGCAAGTATATTCGTCTAAAATAAGTCAGTATTTTCAGCTCCTGAATATTGTTATTCTGGTGTCTATTGTCCTGTGCTTTGCGTTTCCAGCACCAAGTCCAACACTATTCATTTACACACACAATGTAACACCAAATTTAGCATGTCAATCAACTGTACATTTTTGGTGAACCTTTTACCATATTGGAGTATCGCAATAATATCGTATCGTGAGTTCAGTATCGCGATATATCGAATCGTGACATGAGGGTATCGCTATTAGCTACACCCAAAATTCATGCAATTCTAAATCAAAGTAAACTCAGCTTTCTTATAATGAGAGTCAGTAGAGATACTGGCCAATGAGACCCTGCCAGTCTGACATGTAGGTTTCCCTGATCAGTTCATCCAGCAGGACGAATATCAAGCCACAATACAGGAGCAGCACATGCTCAGTGAGCACACATGGATGCAAGAAAAAACTGGAGCTATATGTGAATGCGTCTTTTATCTGACGGTAACGGGTCGGGATGCGATGCAGCGCTGTTTGCGGTGTAGGCAGAATGCGCAAAACAACACAGACCAGGAAAACAGCACTAAACTGTGGTGAGTACCACTATACTAGACCTTTGATATTCCTTGTTACATAATAAATTATATATAATAAATATGGTATATTTAAATTAATAAATAATACATAAGGCGATTTCATTCGCTGGTTTGAATGGATGCGCTTCAGAAACTCACCTAAATGCTGATGTACAAAGGCGTAATTTTAAATTCCCGTTGTCATGTCGTGGTGGACGATGGAGATGATGGGATATGGGTTGTTTTTCCTGAGGTCCGCGATCCCTAAAGGTCCATCGGAGGCATGACTGTGATGTTTAAAGGGAGCGTGTGTTTCCTGAGTCTGCTGACTCTCTCCCGTTCTCTCCCCGTGACGTCATCATCTGGGATTTCAGCCCGCTGCAAAGCACACACGCAGCCCTGCCTCATTATATTCCTCATATTCATCACCAGACCCTTCCGTTTTTAGTGGGTTTTATACATATAAATCAGCTGTAGCCTACATGTGCGCTAGGCTTTCGTGAAGTTAAGAAATGTAAGATTAAAATTAGAATTTCACTCGAAATGTTCGCCAATCGAAATGTAAACAGCCATGGCAGATTATTGTATGATCTTCCTGAACTGTGAACGGCTTTCTCTTCCCTTCTTTGAATAATAACGTCCTCTCCAATGTAATAGGCTAAATGTCAGTTTTACTTCATTGAGTTTCATAGCCTACAAAACACATTCTCAAAGCACATCCTTTCAAGCCTGGCATCAGTAATGTATGTAAACAATAGAGCTGGATAGGTTACTTACAAATTGTAATCAGTTACTGATTCCAAATTACATGATAAAAACAATTGTAGTTAGTTACGTAATCCATTACATTTACACGTTTAATGTAATAGGCTATAATCTGACAACTTTTTGATTGCTTTTGACCCAACTAATTTATCATATTGATTTGAATAGGATAATCTTGTAGCAAATTAATATAAAAATACAAAGAGAAAGAAAATATATTCAATTCTCTGTTACCAGCATCACATCAAATATTACATTATGTCAGGGTTTCCCAGACAGGGGCTCGTGAATTTAATAAAAAGCTAAGTATTTCATTAAGTCATGAAAATGTTAAATTGAAATGAATAATTTTGAAATAAAAACAAGATGATTAAAATGAATGATTAATTTGTTTACCTGCATGTCATGTGGCCATACCGACATCAGAGAACCATCAACTTAATTTTATTGTTATTGATATTTTATTATTGGCCTAACTTATTAACTCAAAATCTCAGGAGGTATTTCAAGTAAATATTTTAGGTCAAAGAGGTTCAGCTGACAAAAAAAGTTGGGGAATCTCTCCATTGCATGTAAATATGAAATGATGTGTATGGTTGCAGCAATGGAGGAAGTAGGATAATTGCAGCAGTCTTTTATTAAACAAAAACCAAATCTTACACAAAAAACCTCTGGATTCTCAAGCGTAGGAACAGAACAACCAACTCAAAGCAACGATAAGAACTGACAAAGAACAAGACAAAACACAGGGTTTAAATAGACAGAACTGAAGAGCAAATTAACAAGACAAACCTGAACTGAACTAACAATCAATCAGAAACTTTAGAAACAAACAGGCAGGGGCGGAGGAAGACCGAACTGAACTAATTAACAGATTAACTTAACACAGACCAGAACATAAATCAAAACAAACTGACAATGTGACATTATGGGCCCTATTTTAATGATCTGAAGAGCAAGTATCAAACGCGAAACGCATGTAACTTTGTGAGCGGATATCCCAAATCTAAAATGTGTCATAAGTACCGATGTGTCTCGCCACTATTGATCAAACAGGTTTGATTTATCATTTAGCCTGAATAATTTTGGTAAATGTGTAAGCTAGATGTATGCCTATTTTTTCACATCTTCATGAACACCACAATGATTTCCCTCGTGTGGTAATATTTTTTCCTTGTAATTATGTATGGTTTGCAAAAATATGAACTGCTGCGTCTGTGTAGATGAGAGAAGCAAAGTGTGTGTGTTGTGCACACGCTACATTATGGCCAAGCATGCGCCCTTAAAACTGCTCCCGACGAGCTGGATGGCGCCTTGCATGGCTGACACCGCCGTCGGTGTATGAATGGGTGAATGTGAGGCAATATGTAAAGCGCTTTGGTGGCCATTGGGTCTGTGAAAGCGCTATATAAATGCAGTCCATTTACCATTTACCATTTAAAATAGCATCTGAATAAAACGCAACTGACTTTAGACTAGGTTTTTCCTGGTCTGTGGAAAAACCAGGGAACGTTTGCACCGGAACACGCTTCCTCTTTTCGCTGAACCGAAAAGTTCACCAGAAGAAGCCTATAGCAGTCCCTCCAACCAATCAGCACCAGAAGAAACCTATAGCAGTCCCTCCAACCAATCAGCACCAGAAGAAGCCTATAGCCGTCCCTCCAACCAATCAGCACCAGAAGAAGCCTATAGCCGTCCCTCCAACCAATCAGCACCAGAAGAAGCCTATAGCCGTCCCTCCAACCAATCAGCACCAGAAGAAGCCTATAGCCGTCCCTCCAACCAATCAGCACCAGAAGAAACCTATAGCCGTCCCTCCAACCAATCAGAACCAGAAGAAGCCTATAGCCGTCCCTCCAACCAATTAGCACTAGAAGAAACCTATAGCCGTCCCTCCAACCAATCAGAACCAGAAGAAGCCTATAGCCGTCCCTCCAACCAATCGGCACCAGAAGAAACCTATAGCCGTCCCTCCAACCAATCGGCACCAGAAGAAACCTATAGCCGTCCCTCCAACCAATCGGCACCAGAAGAAACCTATAGCCGTCCCTCCAACCAATCAGCACCAGAAGAAACCTATAGCCGTCCCTCCAACCAATCGGCACCAGAAGAAACCTATAGCCGTCCCTCCAACTAATCAGCACCAGAAGAAACCTATAGCCGTCCCTCCAACCAATCAGCACCAGAAGAAACCTATAGCCGTCCCTCCAACCAATCAGCACCAGAAGAAGCCTATAGCCATCCCTCCAATTAATCAGCACCAGAAGAAGCCTATAGCCGTCCCTCCAACCAATCGGCACCAGAAGAAACCTATAGCCGTCCCTCCAACCAATTAGCACCAGAAGAAGCCTATAGCCGTCCCTCCAACCAATCGGCACCAGAAGAAGCCTATAGCCGTCCCTCCAACCAATTAGCACTAGAAGAAACCTATATCCGTCCCTCCAACCAATCAGCACCAGAAGAAGCCTTTAGCCGTCCCTCCAACCAATCAGCACCAGAAGAAACCTATAGCCGTCCCTCCAACCAATCAGCACCAGAAGAAGCCTATAGCCATCCCTCCAACCAATCAGCACCAGAAGAAACCTATAGCCGTCCCTCCAACCAATCAGCACCAGAAGAAGCCTATAGCCGTCCCTCCAACCAATCAGCACCAGAAGAAACCTATAGCCGTCCCTCCAACCAATCAGCACCAGAAGAAGCCTATAGCCATCCCTCCAATTAATCAGCACCAGAAGAAGCCTATAGCCGTCCCTCCAATTAATCAGCACCAGAAGAAGCCTATAGCCATCCCTCCAACTAATCAGCACCAGAAGAAACCTATAGCCGTCCCTCCAACCAATCAGCACCAGAAGAAGCCTATAGCCATCCCTCCAACCAATCAGCACCAGAAGAAACCTATAGCCGTCCCTCCAACCAATCAGCACCAGAAGAAACCTATAGCAGTCCCTCCAATTAATCAGCACCAGAAGAAGCCTATAGCCATCCCTCCAACCAATCAGCACCAGAAGAAGCCTATAGCCGTCCCTCCAACTAATCAGCACCAGAAGAAACCTATAGCCGTCCCTCCAATTAATCAGCACCAGAAGAAGCCTATAGCCGTCCCTCCAATTAATCAGCACCAGAAGAAGCCTATAGCCATCCCTCCAATTAATCAGCACCAGAAGAAGCTTATAGCCATCCCTCCAACCAATTAGCACCAGAAGAAGCCTATAGCCGTCCCTCCAACCAATCGGCACCAGAAGAAGCCTATAGCCATCCCTCCAATTAATCAGCACCAGAAGAAGCCTATAGCCATCCCTCCAACCAATCAGCACCAGAAGAAACCTATAGCCGTCCCTCCAACCAATCGGCACCAGAAGAAGCCTATAGCCGTCCCTCCAACCAATCGGCACCAGAAGAAACCTATAGCCGTCCCTCCAACCAATTAGCACCAGAAGAAGCCTATAGCCGTCCCTCCAACTAATTAGCACCAGAAGAAACCTATAGCCGTCCCTCCAACCAATCAGCACCAGAAGAAGCATATAGCCATCCCTCCAACCAATCAGCACCAGAAGAAGCATATAGCCATCCTTCCAACCAATCAGCACCAGAAGAAGCATATAGCCATCCCTCCAACCAATCGGCACTAGAAGAAACCTATAGCCGTCCCTCCAACCAATCAGCACCAGAAGAAGCCTATAGCCGTCCCTCCAACCAATCAGCACCAGAAGAAGCCTATAGCCGTCCCTCCAACCAATCAGCACCAGAAGAAACATATAGCCATCCCTCCAACCAATCAGCACCAGAAGAAGCATATAGCCGTCCCTCCAACCAATCAGCACCAGAAGAAGCATATAGCCATCCTTCCAACCAATCAGCACCAGAAGAAGCATATAGCCGTCCCTCCAACCAATCAGCACCAGAAGAAGCATATAGCCATCCCTCCAACCAATCAGCACCAGAAGAAGCATATAGCCGTCCCTCCAACCAATCAGCACCAGAAGAAGCCTATAGCCGTCCCTCCAACTAATCAGCACCAGAAGAAGCCTATAGCCGTCCCTCCAACCAATCAGCACCAGAAGAAGCCTATAGCCGTCCCTCCAACCAATCAGCACCAGAAGAAGCCTATAGCCGTCCCTCGCCTCTGTCCCTCCAGTTTCCCTGCATCCCTTATTTGTTTTGCAGATATTGGCCAATCAAGGCTCTCTGTCAGGGATAGAGCGAGAAGTGATATGATGTCTGTCTGCTGCGTATAAGCAAACCTCATTTCCACCTGTCTTTGAAGGTTTTCATTTCATAAGTTCATGCAATTTCCTGGGAATCGAATGCATTGACCTGTCCTGCACATATAGTCATTGTTCACTGTGTGAGCTGCAGAAACTGAGAGAAGGCAATCGGCTCCTTATGATGACCTGTGAACGGTCTACTCTTCTACACACTCGCTCTGTTTACAGAGAACCTTCATACAAAAACATAAAAAGTTTGGTCAACATGAATCCTCTAAGAAGAGTATTTAAAAGTTGTGTGATTTTCATTTTCACAAAACCCTTAATGTCCCACTTCCTGTTGGATAGAATGCCATTTTTAAGATGTTCGGTATTTATGTACAATATACCAAGTTTTTAGCACATTTGTTTTATGCATTTTTTTATTATCCCCAAGTTTTGCCTATGCCTAACAACTACGACTTTACGACTGAATTTCATGAGTTTTTAAGCAAAATCTAAAGCAGTAGTTCTGCACACGGGGGCCGGGGCCCACTAGAGGGCCTCAAGATAACTTAAAAGACCAAACAAGCTTGAAAAAAGCTAGATGTAACGAGGTATGTTGTTATGGGAAGAAGGAGGCGGGAACCGGCAAACATTCACAGATTTTGATAAATAAATAAACAAATACAAAAATTTAATAATAAGCCACCAGCCCCTCACGGACGACTGCTGGCCACACAAAACAGAAACAAAACATAACATAAGTCCAGGCCATTTCCTCTCTCCATCTCCACTGTCGTCGCTCCTCCTTTTATGCTTCCGCTCCTCCGTGAGAGATACGACGTATCTCGACGTATCTTGAGCACATGTCGCTCATTATCAATCACACCCCCGGCCTCGTGCCGTCCTCCCACGGCCCTCCATCTCGTCATGCTCGCCACATACCCCCATCGCCCCTCGCA
This sequence comes from Phoxinus phoxinus, assembly GCF_949152265.1. NCBI lineage: Eukaryota > Metazoa > Chordata > Actinopteri > Cypriniformes > Leuciscidae > Phoxinus > Phoxinus phoxinus. Next base: position 24,461,706 of record NC_136898.1, on the reverse strand, counting down.
GGCCGGGGGGCACCCACGAGACCCTCCTCGCACCTCTCCTCGACCCAGGAGCACGGCAGCGAGCTCTTCGTCCCACCTGATCTTCCATCGCTCCAGCACCATCGCCTCGGGCAGCAATCGGCGGCCATCGCTCCCTCGTGCTGTTATGTTGTTATGGGAAGAAGGAGGCGGGAACAGAAACAAAACATAACATAAGTCCAGGCCTGTTCCTCTCTCCATCACCACTGTGGTCGCTCCTACGTGAGAGATACGAGACCGGTGCGTCGCGCTCATTATCAATCACGCCACGGCCTCGTCGTGCTCGCCACACTAGAACAACTAAAAATCTAAAAAAAAAAATATTTTTATAATAAATAAAAATTACATATTTATCAGTGGAAACTGTAAGTGAGGAGACCTTCAAATATTGTTGTGGACAATGAGGGCTTGTTTAAAAGTCTAAAACAATTATTATTATGAAAAGTTTCAATAAGATGCTTTTAAAACAAAAAGACGCTTTTCAAGTTGTCACTTTTATTTATACAGTGCTTTATAATACATATTGTTTCACAAGCAGCTTCACAGTGATAAAATCATCAAATATTAGACAAAATCTAATCTTCAGCAGCTCTACAGAAGACAAGTGTCATTATTCAGATCAAGTCAATTGACCCTTCGCAGGGAGCTTGATTGACAGGTGATCTGACCAATTATAATTCGCCATCCGCCATTTTGTCCGGCAAAGCACTCAGGAGAGTTATAAGATTAACGTTGGAGGATTTGAGCTTGAGAAGCGGAGTGAACTGACGTCTTCTGCGGTTAAAACAACATTCCTTCTGATGTTCATTCATGTTTATTTGATGCTACAAATGAACTAGAAGGAAGAGATGATCGGTTCACGAGCGGCTTTAACTGAGGCGACACAGCGATCTGACAGACACATTAAAGAGCCACAAAACGCTATTTATTGTTTAAATAAATAAAATTTTTTAAAAAAGACCAAATTTGAAAGGTGAGACTTTGTTTAATATGTTTAATATCAAAAGTAACCGAAAAGTAAGCTGGTCTGTGTCTGTCAGTGTCTTCTCCTTGTGTCATTCTCCTTGTCGGACATAGCAACAGTAACTAAGGGGGGCGGCTCTTTGCGAACGGTCAATTCAGTGTTGATTCAATACAGTTGTGTTGGGTAACACTTTAATTCAATGGTCCACTTTAGACATTCCGACTATAAGTAACTTGTCAACTAATTCTCATTTGAGTATTAGTAGACACTACAGTTAGGTCAGTAGAATAAGTTTACATGTAGTTGAAAAGTCATTATAGTCAGTATCTGTTGAGAAGCATCACAATAAAGTGTTCGCAGATAACAGTCTACTAATACTCTAATGAGAGTTAGTTGACAAGTTACTTATAGTTACCGTAGTTCAATATCTAAAGCGGACCATCGAATGTTGCAAAATTCGTGAATTATGAAACAAATCCGATTCGCTGTAAAGCATCTCTACAAAGACAGTAGTGTCATCATCAACTTAGCTAATGATACCAGACTGAAGGCCGAGAGAGAGTACATGTGGGTCTGATAAGATCAACTTTGATCAGTTTATGAAAATAAAGGACTGCTAACCACAGCAACAGATGTGGTCGTCATGAAGGCGTTCAGTTGATCATCTCAGCATTGTGCCGCCCTCTGCTGAGAACAGAGGAAACTTCACAAAACAAGTCTGATTTCTTCAAAACTCACCGCATTCTCGAAAAATATTCTACAGGCACAAGAGAGAGCGTGTGAAAGACGAAGAGGAATATATGTTGACCTCGAGCGCATGTCCAGAATCCCAAATCGACGGCGGCCACATTAGCAGGGTCCCCACGATCATGACATGCAGTGCCTGAAAAATATTTAAATGAAATGAAGTGAGTTTTAAAGAAATTAACTAAATAAATTTCACTCTAAATTTCACACCACAAATAATGTCACTCCAAGAGCGCAGAGCTTCAAGCCTTTAAAATGCAATTCTGAAGCTTTAAGGTTTAAATGTCAGTCAGTTGCGAAATTCTCAGATGGTTGTTCTTGAAGCTGTGTGTGTTTCTCTCTGTTGCTGGAATCAAACAATCCTGTGTGTGTTGGCATTTGCAACATGAGATGTATGATTTTAGCATGTATTATGTGTGATGATCACAATTGTATATAGTCGCGGACTGACAGGCAAACAGGTGTATCTCAGAACTGAAGTTATCCTCCTCACGGCTCAGTGATCCGCACACACATCTGCTCTCAGCACTGCACACACCGGCAGCTTCATACACTGGCACGTCACGCTTCACGATGCACTTTACAGGTTTGAACAACAGTTGTGGCTTGCATTTTCCATCACTTATTTATTTCATCGCTTGCATGTTATTTTACAGTGCATGCACGTGTACCTAAGAACATACCGGGTTAAGGTTAGGGACAGGGTTAGATTACACAAATATTGCAACTACTATGGGGGACTGTACAATAAAGTGCTACCATTTCATCATTATAAATTGTTAAGCAAAGAATTGCTCAGTAGTTATCATATTAATAGTGTTAACTCAATGATTGTGTACATATTAGAAGTTGGTCTATTCTTATGAATACATAAGTTCACAATTTATTCACAATCAAATTATTTATTTAAATGTAAATGCATATAGGTAAAGACACCTAAAGTGGGACCATAAAAAAACATTTTGATTTTGAAATAATGTTTTGGTTGCACTTTATTTTACAGTACTTTCTTCAGGGTAATAAGATATGGGTTACGGTTAGGTTCAGCGTTATTACACAATTATTGTAATTAGTATAATATGTATATGGGGAACATGACTCGACTGTAGCATATGTGGAATTGTAAAAACTGTACAATGTGATGTTTGTTCAATGCAAACTATAAAAATGTTTAAAATTGAGCAAGGCTCATGGCTGCTCGGTGACTAAATATTATGCGTTTTCCTTCTGAGAGAGAGGAGGAAGTTAAAGATAGGACAAAAAAATATATAGTGAAGGAAGTAGCAGAAGTTTCTCAAAATGAGGAAGTCCACAAATAGTTGCATTTACTTACTGAAGTAAAAAGGTTTGTGTCGGTTCAATGACAGCAACACAAATGTGAAAAGCGATGTGTTTCAGCACATCAGTGTGTGTACGCTCACAGTTTCTCACAGAAGTGTGAGTGCTCCTGAATCGACAGCTTCTTTTGAACTATCCACTGAGTTTTTGGTCATACCACATCCTGTTCAGTTAGACAGCCATCTGAACATGCTGTGCAGTCCCTGTCCAAACTGAGGAGTTCAGCACACTTCGTAAGGTAGGAAAACGTCTAATTCTATACGTGTTAATGTGTACGGCAGATTTTGTGCTCAAGTATGATGTTAAATTGGACGAATTCATAAGGCGAAGTTGCCTAAATTATTGATGCGAGACAAAAAAAAAAAAAAACTTGAAACACTTCATTAAATTTTTACATGAATTATTCGGATATTTGATATGCAATGTTTATATTATACATATACAATGATTATATTACACAATTGTAAATGATCATCATATACATAACTATTATAATTTTCTAATATCTTCCATTTATTTATGGCACAATGAAAATAAAAGGGCAAATAAAGGTTTTAAATGATCTGTGTAATATCTGCGACAGCTCTTTGTTGTGGCAATAACTGATCTGTCATTATTACTTTGAAGTAAATTTAAAAGCAAAGCTGTTCAGAAATATCAGATGTTTCTGTAATTGTGGACTCAATTCTCTTAAAGAGGATTTAATGATTTATTAAGGTACAAACTTATTTCATGCATGTGTTAAAATTTCAGCAATAATTTATTAATGATTACTTCCAAAGATCTGGAACATTTGCATGTTGGCAAAAACAAAAAAATTATACACTAAAGTCCAAACGTCTGAATGCGAGACTACAGTGTACATGTTGCTTTTTAAAATATAATTTCTAACCTGGAAATAATTAGAAATTTATACGGTTTTGAATCTTGTACAAGATGTTATGAAAAACATATAACAAATGCTGATATTTTAACACTTCACTTATAATGTCACCAAATTGGTATTATATTATATATTATAATTTATGATGAAAGAATTGTATAATTTAAAACGGCTTTTAAAAATGTCAGAAATCCTTTCATATAAAATGATGGTCCACTCTTCTATAGAACAAAAAGACATTTATAAAATCGTAAATAGGACACAATACTATTATGATATAATTTTGGCATTATAATACACCTCGGTATAACATTTTATGATCTCACCAAACCGCCTTAGACCTGTATAACTATAAAATCCCCAAATGACATCATTTAAACACATCTGACCAGTGGCTATTCATGCTTTGCTTTGTTGCTTCTGTGGATTTCTGCTTTTCTCAGAAAGCTGAGACTAATTTTCCATTACAAACATCACATTTTGCTCTTCGGTAGCAATAACCTGACCATGTCTTGCTTCTTCTTTATGGAATCTTTTGCGGTTGAATTTGATGCATGTACTCGACTCGCTTCTCTTTCATGCATTAACACGAGAGCCTGAGGTTTTGCATTGGCGCTTGAGTTTGAGGTCGCTTTTTAGTGAGTAAAATGGCTAGAGGATGTATTTTCTGTTTGCTTCATTTTGTACTTCAGGCACATTAATTTTGCATTATACTGGGACAATTAAAAGAAAAACAAACAAAGCATAATAGATATAAATGTAGCACTATGTAAAGCTGATCCAGCGTATGTATTTCAGTCATTCACTTTTAGTCAGGCCATTTGATCAGCTTTGACCATATATAAACAAGTCAAAACTATCTATCAAGATCATGCGAGGAGATTGAACTGGGGTTATATTGCTGGGATTAGTTATGAGTTAGCATGGACGTGGTTACATTTTATTTATAATGATTATGAATCCACACTTCGGGGTATATCACATGTGAGCATTTGGCAATCCCTCTCTGGAAGCTTGAGATCTGTCGTTTCCATGTAAAGAGTTTAATCGTGGCCTTGACTTGTGTAGTCCTCTTTAAGCGCATGAACGCTTCGTGGGCTTAAGATATAGTCGAGTTTAAATGTTATTGCAAAAGACTTGACCGCTTCCTCTTTCTGCGTGAACTAGATTCTCAGAGGCGCATGCCGTTCGTCTTTTAACTTCTTACACACGTTAGAGTTTCAAATATACATTTACACTCATGTCATTTACTTTGTAAGAAATTTTTGGGCAAAAAAAGGGGGAAATAAAATAAAATACACTGTCAGTCAAAGCCTCTCAAAACCTTTTTGAGCTTAAATAGGCTACTTTAAATTCATTTTGTATGTAGGCTATATATATAAATAAATGTGGCAAATATATATATATATATTTAATGATTTGGACATGGTGGTGAAGGAAACAACCATGTGAACTCCTGTTTGACAGACTGATAATGATCCGTTTAATTTTATTCATCATTAAATGATTCTCACACTTCCATTTTTGTGTTATTTCATAGTTTATTAATGTAGAAAATGTGGGAAACATTAATAACAGATTAAGTCATTTGAGCTTTTTTTCTTCTCTTTAATTTTGAACTCAAGCTTATGCGTTTTCAAAAACTTTGACTTGAAGTAATCCATTGTCTTGACTATTTGTGACTTGAAACAAAGGTTATATAAGTTTAGTTTACTCATATTTAGTTGAGTTTTTTCAGCTGGAAATGTTATACAGATTATGCCAATTCCTTTACTTGTAGTGTAAATACATAAATAAACACACTCTAAAAAATGCTGGGTTGTTTCAACCCAATTTTGGGTAAAATATGGACAAACCCAAACGTTGGGTTAAAAATGTAATGTAAAAATTTAACCCAACGGCTGGGTTTGTCCATATTTTACCCAAATTTGGGTTGAAACAACCCAGCATTTTTTAGAGTGCAAGAACATAAACAAAATTAATATTGATATCTCTATATTTGCAATAGGTACATTAAGTGATCATATCACAAAATGATATAAGAAACAGATTAAAATGAAACACTAAAGATAACAGAATTAAAGAGACAACAGAATGCATCAAATAAACTTTATTTCTTCACAAATGTATTACGCTGATGGCTAATGGCAGTTGTTAGACACAATATTTAAGTGTGTGATGTCTTATACTAACAGAACAGAACAGCACACATGTCAATATTGAGGCCATACGTTTTCTTTACACCATCATGAAATGAAATCATTAAATGGCATCATAAGGTTGGCATTATCGTCACAGGGTTTAATCTATTGTGTTTAAATGTGTACAGTACTCGTGGGTGTGTGATTGAAGCCTCGCTGATTTTTCACTAAAAATATGGGTAACATTTTATTGTCCTCGTTACATACTGTATGTTACATGTAGCCTTTTTAACATAGTAATAACCGTAAATTATGCATAATTACATGCAACTAACTCTCAACCAAATCCTAATCCATACACTCTAAAAAATGCTGGGTTGTTTCAACCCAATTTGAGGTCAAATATGGACAAACCCCAAATGTTGGGTTAAAAATGTAATTAAAAAATTTAACCCAACGGCTCGGTTTGTCCATATTTGACCCAAAATTGGGTTAAAACAACCAGCATTTTTTAGAGTGTACCCTAACCCTAAAGTAAGTACATGTAGTTGCTTAATATTTCTCAGTACTTAAATATACAATTCTAAATATCTAAATATTTGGGCCTATATATATTATAAAATGGATAGTTCCGGTCCTTGATTCTGATTGGTTGAGCCGGTTCGAAGCCGTTCGAAGTGGTACAATATTTGTTTTGTTGCTGTTGGTTATTTTATGAATAATATAAATATAAAAATTAATATTTTTATGGAGTAACCGTTTTATAAAAGCAATAAGCCCCTTGAAGCCGTGTTTTACAGTGGATTTAGAACAGCTAAGCGGGTTTTGCTCCGCGCCGTGCCTGACAACGCCCCTTAGCTGCTCTACATCCACTGCAAAACACGGCTTCAAGGGGCTTATTGCTTTAATATGTAACAATGACACCTTTAAAATAAAGTGTAACCAAAATATGATAGAAATGAACATTTGTCCAATATTTTAATTTGATTATTTTAATTGCAGTTGTTAGGCTCAACGTTTAGTACGTAATGTGTTATTGTCCACATACACTCTGTGTTGTTTTAACCCAACTTTGGGTCAAATATGGACAAACCCAACCGTTGGGTTTCAATTTTAAATTACATTTTTAACTCAACATTTGGGTTTTGGGTTAAAACAACCCAGCATTTTTTAGCCAACAAAAGTGTAGCTAACTTTTGACATTGAGTGTAGCCAACACATTTTAATATTAAGGCCATGCATTTTCTTTACAACAGTATTTTATTAAGCAAATTCGTTAAATGGCATCACAGGGTTTAATCTCTACACTGTAAAAAATTAAACCGTGATTTTTACGGTAAAAAAACGGCAGCTGTGGTTGCCAGAACTTTACCGTCAAAAATATGGTAGCAACGTTATTGGTTTTACAGACTTAACTTAAAATTTACAGTAATAAACCGTATTTTATTATCTGATCTAATGTGAATTTACCATCCTATTGAAGTATTAATATCTGTTTTGTACCTTTGTAATACATTGATAAGCACCAATCACAGCAGCGATGAGAGTCACATGATCAATCAAAGCTCAACACAAGCAGCTCTTCCACAAATATAGAAGCTACACAGTGTCATTCACACACACATTAAACACCATCATGGTAACACACACGTGACATTTTAAAAATGCAATAAACATTAATTTAACAACATTAAATGTAACATAAAACCCTAATGTGCATAACTGATTAGAAAAAAACTAAGAAAACTATGAAGAAACAGTTATTTCAACAAAAATACATCAAATGTGAAGTGTCACGCAGGGAATTGTGGGAATGTCAATTTACGTTTTTTCACCGTAAATTATACAATGAGTTGTTCTTTTTCACTTTCAAAAACTGTAAATTTAACGTTATTTTACAGTAAAATTACATGAAATGTACCATTAGATCTATCACATTTATTTACCGTATATAGTACGGACACTTTCTGTTAACCAATTAACAGTTTTTCACTGTAGCATTCTTTTACCGTTAAAAGACTCTACAGTTAAAATCACAATAATTTTTTACAGTGTAGATTTTTGCCTATTTAAATGTGTACAGAACTCGTGTGTGTGTGTGATTGAAGCCTCAATGATTTTCAACTAAAAATCTGATGGAAATGATCTACACATTGTCCTTTCGCAGGTCATTAGCGATCCTCTAGGCTTTCCGCAGTCATGGTGGACAAGGTGCATGTGCTGCCGTACTTCTTCGGCAACATCACGCGCGAGGAGGCGGAGGAGTACCTGCGCCAGGGCGGCGCGGGCGACGGGCTGTACCTGCTCCGCCAGAGCCGCAGCTTCCTCGGCGGGTACGCGCTCTCCGTGTCCTACGGCCGCCAGCTCTACCACTACACCATCGAGAGGGAGATCAACGACATGTACGCCATCGCCGGGGGCAAGTCACACCGAACCCCGATAGACGTGATCGACTACCACTCGCAGGAGTCTGACGGGCTCGTGTGCCTGCTGAAGAGGCCCTTTAGCCGGCCGCGGGGCACTGAGCCTAAAGTGGGTCCCTTTGAAGACCTCAAGGAGCAGCTCATCCGCCAGTATGTCAAACAAACGTGGAATTTACAGGTTGGTGTTCGTTTACAGCAGGGGTCACCAAACTCGGTCCTGGAGGGCCGTTGTCCGGCAGAGTTTAGCTCCAACCATCTCCAGCACACCTGCCTGGACGTTTCTAGCCTAGTGAGACCCTGATTATCTGGATCAGGTGTGTTTAATTGGGGTTGGAGCAAAACTCTGCCCTCCTGGTTTAAAGTATAGAGGGTTTTCACGACGCGTCATCAATCCGGAAGTCGGCCATTTTGGAGGCACTGAACGTAAACAATGCCACTGAACTGAATGGACTCGCAAATTTGGCTGATTATTGCTGCTGAAAAATGGTCGAGTTTTGGTCTGTACTAATCGGTCGCATCGGGGAAAAACATTTCGAGTTCTACAGACTGTCAAAAGTTAAAGAGAAGAGTGCAACAAACTGATGAAAGAAGGCGTGTGTGGTTGAGTTTAGTTACAGCATCAGCCACATGTGTAAATGAAGCGTTGACTATGGCTAAGGCCCTGTTTACACGAGAACGCTCGCGGGTGAAAACGTAAAAATATTTTATCGGTGTGCCTTTCGTTTACACGCGACGGTGTTTTTGGGGCTGAAAAACGCAAAAAAGTGAAACCACCCTCCAGAGTGGAAATCTTAAAAACGCTCCACCGTCGCGTTCCCGTCTAAAGGGTAAAAACGGTAAAAACACAAAACTCTGCTAGAAAGTGAAGGCGTTGCATACGCGTTTACGTCACAGGCATGCGCCAGTACAGGAAAATAACAAAACATTATCAAACTAAAATTAATTTCACTGACCAAAAAAAAAAACAATTCTGTCATTTTTGAGCGACACGCGAAGAGCACCGAGGGTTAAAGCAGCCACTTTACCGTATTAAACATGAACAACTGTGTCAGCGTCTCTTTCACTCTCAGTGCTTCACATCGCCACCTAGCCGTCTGGAGTGTCAGAAATAGTTCTGGCTTTTAGTTTTATGTTTAAACCAGAGTCGGACAATGACGGAGAGACTGAAGTGACAACATGTAGGACAGACAGTATTCTAGGTTAGTGCGTGCGTGAATAGTGGATAGGTCTATATAGGCAATTTCACTCAGAAGTATGCCAGATTAAGAGAACTAAATAAGTTAGTATTTGCACATTTTGTTTTTGTTGGTGTCAGCTTTTAAACATTTGCAGCAACTGTGAAAACATTTATGTATGGTGGTTGTGTCCACACACTGCAAAGACACGCAAACACCATATAAAACACGCCAGCACCACATCACCCTGGAGCCCAAGACTGATACCCCACTGAAGCTGAGCAGGGCTGAGCGGGTCAGTACCTGGATGGGAGACTCCTGGGAATATATACTGTCTATGGGAAAACCAGGCTGCTGCTGGAAGAGGTGTTAGTGAGGCCAGCAGGGGGCGCTCACCCTGTGGTCTGTGTGGGTCCTAACGCCCCAGTGTAGTGACGATGACACCGATGAAGATACCGTCCTTCGGGTGAGACGTTAAACCGAGGTCCTGACTCTCTGTGGTCACAAAAAAATCCCCGGTTGTCTTCCGAAACGAGTAGGGGTGTAACCCCGGCATCCTGGCCAAATTTCCCCCAGTGACCTCTGTCCATCATGGCCTCCTAATCATCCCCATATACACTGACTGGCTTCATCACGTCTCAGTGCACAGCCATTACATATCGTCACCTTCCTAAAATAAATGCCTAAGTCATTTGAAAATGAAAAGGACTTATTATTTTAGGAAGGTGACGATATTTAAAACAGTAATATCCTATTCTAAACCTAAACTAATCTTGACAAACTAAATATAATTTAAAAGCTTACTATCTCTATTTACATATTTGGTGACTTATTTTCAAAATAAATTTCAGAGGAGCCGTAATTTATCAATTTGCAACAAGAATATGTTCATACTCCTAAGGCGTGTTCAGGCCTTTATTTTGAAATCATGAAAGAATGGTAGAAACCTCAGTTTGTTTTCATGCCAAGAGTTCAAAAGATAGCATCCATTCAATTCTTTTAGAAAAAAAGGTCTGAAAATGTTTTAAATATAAAGAAAAAATAAATAAAAAAAATAATAGATTCAGCATTAGTGAGTCCTCCAGGTTTTGAAAATATATATTATATATAAAATATGAATAATTAAATTTTTAACATTGTACATTTTCATAAACTCAAACTTCTGTAACTTTTTTTCTTTTAACTTTCTTAATTTATTTCACTTCTACAAAAAATATGCCAAATGTCTTATTTAAAAGAAGACCAATCTATATTCCAAAGCATTCTTGAATTACAACCATCTAAGTGCGGATTGTGCATTTTCATGTCTATTAAAAAAAGGGGGTGCCGCTTAAAAAGTGAGCGTAAATGCACATTATGTGATATAAAAGAAGCAGTCAGCTAGCTGTGTTGTGTGTGTTGTGTGTCAGGGTTCGGCTCTGGAGCAGGCCATCATCAGCCAGAGACCTCAGCTGGAGAAGCTCATCTCCACAACTGCGCATGAGAAGATGCCCTGGTTCCACGGCAGGATCGACCGCGAGGACTCGGAGCAGCGCCTGCGCAGGAGCTCGCACGTCAACGGGAAGTTCCTGTAAGTCCTATCCACATGACTTATCCAACATCAAGAACACTGAGACACCATCTTGGATTTCATCACATCTTCACCCAGAATACATATTAGCTATAGGCTATAATCTAGATCTACTCTACTGTTCAAAACTTTAGTGTTAGCAGGATTTAAAAAATATAATAATAATAATTTTATCATGCATTCAGTTGATCAAAAGTGACAGTAAAGACTTTTACATGGCTACAAATACAATTTTCAAATAACTTTCTATTCATAAAGGATCCTGAAAAAAACATCACATTTTCTACACAAATATGAAGCAGAAATGTTTCTTGAGCATCAAATCATCATATTAGACTGATTTCTGAAGGATCATGTGACACTGAGGACTCCAGTAATGATGCTGAAAATTCAGATTACAGGAATAAATGACATTTTACAATATATTCACATAGAAAACAGTTATATTTTTCAAAATTACTGTTTTTACTGTATTTTTGATCAAATAAATGCAGCCTTGGTGAGAGACCTCTTTCATAAAATAGACCTCAAACTTTTAAACGTTATTGTATATAACATAAACCAAGTGCTTAAAAATATGGAACTGTTTTTGTTCAATTAACTGACCGCATTTAATTTAATTTAGCTAAGGAGACCGAAGTAAAAGTGGTGTGTTGTTATTGCGTGCGTTACATGAGTCTAAATAATGTAGCGTTTCCATTAAATTAAAGTCAAGTTTGACTGTTTTCATGTGCTTTAATGTAATTATTTCTTTAGTATCATGATAAAGATTCTATATAACATTTTGAGTTAGTCATAAACCTTAAATGGAAATCCCAAAACTATTGCAAGTGAATTCGTGGCTGTAAGAAGTAAGCCGGGTTTGGACTGCAGCGCCACTGCTCTGAAGGGAAAGAGGCGAGGCAGAGAAGAGGCAGTGTGTGTGTGTGTGTGTGTGTGGTTTCCGCTGTGACACTGTTCGAGAGGACTTCCTGAAGTGACCGAAGAGAGAGAGAGAGTGTGTGTGTGTGTGTGTGTGTGTGTGTGTGTGGAGGCGGAAAACAAGAGCAGGGCTGGGTGGGGGTAGAGAGGCAGTGTATAGTCTCCACCTGCTTTAAATAGATCACTGGCTACCATCTTAAAACATGCGTGTGTGTGTGTGTGTGTGTGTGTGTGTGTGTGTGTGTGTGTGTGTGTGTGTGTGTGTGTGTGTGTGTGTGTGTGTGTGTGTGTGTGTGTGTGTGTGTGTGTGTGTGTGTGTGTGTGTGTACGTGCGTGTGTGCAATGCAGTCTAGAGAAACACAATAGACAGAAACAGTCTATTTACAAAAAAACAAATAAGGTTTTATCATCTTGAGGACTTTGTCATTGGCTTTCAACTTTCTAGTTTTTACTAAAGCTAAAAAAAAAACTAGTAATCAAAATGTGTTATTGTTTATTTCTATATTTCCACTTTGTTTAAACAGTAGTTTAGCTACAGTACATCCACTGCACACTGACTCTGAATAGCGAATCTGTGTTTTAAAAAGCATCTCCAGCTCCATCTAGTGTTGATGTGTGTACAGTCAGTCCTTGAGCTGTCTTCTGCTGAACATATACCGTCTTCTGCTGAACATATACTGTCTTCTGCTGAACATATACTGTCTTCTGCTGAACATATACTGTCTTCTGCTGAACATATACTGTCTTCTGCTGAACATATACTGTCTTCTGCTGAACATATACCGTCTTCTGCTGAACATATACTGTCTTCTGCTGAACATATACTGTCTTCTGCTGAACATATACCGTCTTCTGCTGAACATATACTGTCTTCTGCTGAACATATACTGTCTTCTGCTGAACATATACTGTCTTCTGCTGAACATATACTGTCTTCTGCTGAACATATACTGTCTTCTGCTGAACATATACTGTCTTCTGCTGAACATATACGGTCTTCTGCTGAACATACACCGTCTTCTGCTGAACATATACGGTCTTCTGCTGAACATATACTGTCTTCTGCTGAACATATACTGTCTTCTGCTGAACATATACTGTCTTCTGCTGAACATATACTGTCTTCTGCTGAACATATACTGTCTTCTGCTGAACATATACTGTCTTCTGCTGAACATATACCGTCTTCTGCTGAACATATACGGTCTTCTGCTGAACATATACTGTCTTCTGCTGAACATATACTGTCTTCTGCTGAACATATACTGTCTTCTGCTGAACATATACCGTCTTCTGCTGAACATATACTGTCTTCTGCTGAACATATACTGTCTTCTGCTGAACATATACTGTCTTCTGCTGAACATATACGGTCTTCTGCTGAACATATACCGTCTTCTGCTGAACATATACTGTCTTCTGCTGAACATATACTGTCTTCTGCTGAACATATACTGTCTTCTGCTGAACATATACTGTCTTCTGCTGAACATATACTGTCTTCTGCTGAACATATACTGTCTTCTGCTGAACATATACTGTCTTCTGCTGAACATATACTGTCTTCTGCTGAACATATACTGTCTTCTGCTGAACATATACCGTCTTCTGCTGAACATATACTGTCTTCTGCTGAACATATACTGTCTTCTGCTGAACATATACTGTCTTCTGCTGAACATATACTGTCTTCTGCTGAACATATACTGTCTTCTGCTGAACATATACTGTCTTCTGCTGAACATATACCGTCTTCTGCTGAACATATACTGTCTTCTGCTGAACATATACGGTCTTCTGCTGAACATATACTGTCTTCTGCTGAACATATACTGTCTTCTGCTGAACATATACTGTCTTCTGATGAACATATACGGTCTTCTGCTGAACATATACTGTCTTCTGCTGAACATATACCGTCTTCTGCTGAACATATACTGTCTTCTGCTGAACATATACTGTCTTCTGCTGAACATATACTGTCTTCTGCTGAACATATACTGTCTTCTGCTGAACATATACTGTCTTCTGCTGAACATATACCGTCTTCTGCTGAACATATACTGTCTTCTGCTGAACATATACTGTCTTCTGCTGAACATATACTGTCTTCTGCTGAACATATACTGTCTTCTGCTGAACATATACTGTCTTCTGCTGAACATATACTGTCTTCTGCTGAACATATACTGTCTTCTGCTGAACATATACTGTCTTCTGCTGAACATATACTGTCTTCTGCTGAACATATACCGTCTTCTGCTGAACATATACTGTCTTCTGCTGAACATATACCGTCTTCTGCTGAACATATACTGTCTTCTGCTGAACATATACCGTCTTCTGCTGAACATATACGGTCTTCTGCTGAACATATACTGTCTTCTGCTGAACATATACCGTCTTCTGATGAACATATACTGTCTTCTGCTGAACATATACTGTCTTCTGCTGAACATATACTGTCTTCTGCTGAACATATACTGTCTTCTGCTGAACATATACTGTCTTCTGCTGAACATATACGGTCTTCTGCTGAACATATACCGTCTTCTGCTGAACATATACGGTCTTCTGCTGAACATATACTGTCTTCTGCTGAACATATACTGTCTTCTGCTGAACATATACTGTCTTCTGCTGAACATATACTGTCTTCTGCTGAACATATACTGTCTTCTGCTGAACATATACTGTCTTCTGCTGAACATATACTGTCTTCTGCTGAACATATACGGTCTTCTGCTGAACATATACCGTCTTCTGCTGAACATATACTGTCTTCTGCTGAACATATACGGTCTTCTGCTGAACATATACTGTCTTCTGCTGAACATATACGGTCTTCTGCTGAACATATACTGTCTTCTGCTGAACATATACTGTCTTCTGCTGAACATACTGTCTTCTGCTGAACATATACTGTCTTCTGATGAACATATACTGTCTTCTGATGAACATATACTGTCTTCTGCTGAACATATACTGTCTTCTGATTAACATATACTGTCTTCTGATGAACATATACTGTCTTCTGCTGAACATATACTGTCTTCTGCTGAACATATACTGTCTTCTGATGAACATATACCGTCTTCTGCTGAACATATACTGTCTTCTGCTGAACATATACCGTCTTCTGCTGAACATATACTGTCTTCTGCTGAACATATACTGTCTTCTGCTGAACATATACTGTCTTCTGCTGAACATATACTGTCTTCTGCTGAACATATACTGTCTTCTGCTGAACATATACTGTCTTCTGCTGAACATATACTGTCTTCTGCTGAACATATACTGTCTTCTGCTGAACATATACTGTCTTCTGATGAACATATACTGTCTTCTGCTGAACATATACTGTCTTCTGCTGAACATATACTGTCTTCTGCTGAACATATACTGTCTTCTGCTGAACATATACTGTCTTCTGCTGAACATATACTGTCTTCTGCTGAACATATACTGTCTTCTGCTGAACATATACTGTCTTCTGCTGAACATATACTGTCTTCTGCTGAACATATACTGTCTTCTGCTGAACATATACTGTCTTCTGCTGAACATATACTGTCTTCTGCTGAACATATACTGTCTTCTGCTGAACATATACTGTCTTCTGCTGAACATATACTGTCTTCTGCTGAACATATACTGTCTTCTGCTGAACATATACTGTCTTCTGCTGAACATATACTGTCTTCTGCTGAACATATACTGTCTTCTGCTGAACATATACTGTCTTCTGCTGAACATATACTGTCTTCTGCTGAACATATACTGTCTTCTGCTGAACATATACTGTCTTCTGCTGAACATATACTGTCTTCTGCTGAACATATACTGTCTTCTGCTGAACATATACTGTCTTCTGCTGAACATATACTGTCTTCTGCTGAACATATACTGTCTTCTGCTGAACATATACTGTCTTCTGCTGAACATATACTGTCTTCTGCTGAACATATACTGTCTTCTGCTGAACATATACTGTCTTCTGCTGAACATATACTGTCTTCTGCTGAACATATACTGTCTTCTGCTGAACATATACCGTCTTCTGCTGAACATATACTGTCTTCTGATGAACATATACGGTCTTCTGCTGAACATATACTGTATGCTTTCTCTCCTTCTGACAGAATTAGACAGAGAGAGAGCGATGGCAGAAACGTGTCCTTTGCTCTGTGTCTCCTGCATAATAACCAAGTCATGCACTACCGCATTGATAAGGACAGGGCTGGCAAACTCTCCATTCCTGATGGGAAGAAGTTCGACACACTTTGGCAGGTAATTCAAACCTGTCGAGATACACGTCAAACCTGCTTATGACTTCCGAGCGGGTGAAGTCTATACAGTGTGTGTAGAAAATAATGACATAATTAGCAAAAATCATTTATTTCTGTTCAGGTTTGTCTATTGCATTGTCACAATCTGTCATAAAACCATCTTGGGTTACACTTTATTTCAATGGTCCACTTTAGACATTGTACTAACTAAGTAAAAACTATGTCAACTAACTCTGATTAGACTATTTGTAGACAGTTAGGGTGAGTAGATTAGGTTTACATGTAGTTTCAAAGTCACTTAGTCAGTGTTGGGGGAAATGCATTACAAGTAACTTGAGTTACATAATCAGATTACTTTTTCTAGTAACTAGTAAAGTAACGCATTACTTTTAAAATTTACAACAAATTATCTGAGTTACTTTTTCAAATAAGTAATGCAAGATACTTTGTTTTCCCATTTATTGACTGACAGCTCTCCTGTCCTCATGTTGAGACAAATCAAAGTTTGTCTAAACATGCGTGTGTGCGTGTGTGTGTGTGTGTGTGTGTGTGTGAACATGATGTTTATTGTAGTTATAGACTAAATGTGAGCATTTACTCATCCCACTTGCACAAAAAAATGTAATATTCCTCAAAATGAATAAAATCTGTGAAATGCAGAATCAGAATACTATGCAAACCTCCAATAACTTAATATGTTAATAAAACATACATTTTTATGCATTTAATCTCACTTTATTGACCAATGTACTTGCTTCTGACCTTCGATGATTCAGTTAAATAAGCAAAAATAACTATAGAAAGAGAAATTTCGTCTACTGTACACATTTCCTTCAGCCTGATGATTATTATTTCACTTTTGGTGTGAAAGGGTCTTTACATTTCCCCAAAAATAGAACGTTTGTGTTATAAGAAAACAAGCCCAGCCCAGGTGGGGAAAAAAAGTAACGCAAAAGTAACGTAACGCATTACTTTTCTAAAAAAAGTAACTAAGTAATGCAATTAGTTACTTTTTAAGGGAGCAACGCAATATTGTAATGCATTACTTTTAAAAATAACTTTCCCCAACATTATATAGTCAGTATAATGTTTGTTGAGGAGCATCACAATAAAGTGTTCGCAGATATTAAGCTGACAGTCTATTAATATTCTAATGAGAGTTAGTTGACATTCAGTTGAAAAGTTACAAGTTTAACTTTAAAGTTTTCCAACATGTCAACTAACTCTCATTGGAGTATTAGTAGACTGTCAGGTTAGGCACCTATAGAATAAGTTTTGCAAAGTTACTACACTGTATAATATCTAAAGTGGACCATCAGAAAAAAGTGCCACCTAGTCTAGTAGAGATAGACAATCGTCTTGACATTTGACCAATGATGTTATATTTAGATTTCCTGGTTGTGTGGCTGTGTGTGATGCAATGCATCAAAGCTTTAGCAAAGGTAACGCTAGACCGGCCATTAACTAGCCTTCACAAAAATCTACCACTTTGTGATTAGAAGAGCGCTGCATGGTTCGAATGAGGTGGGTGTGCATTAAAAATGTATTTTAATATAGAAATTGCTTGATATTGGTGGTGCGTCACAACACTGCATTACTGTGTAGCCTTTCAAACATGTGCTGATCGAGAGCATGTGAGGAACCAAAAAATGAAAGGAAAGTACACTTGGCGTTAGATAGATGATAGTTTATCCATCATTTGTCAAAAGCAATGTAGTGTAAGTATATGAGTCTGTGATGATGCCCAGAATTTGACATCGATGTGCAATGTATTATAGCTGGTAGAACACTATACGTACAAGCCTGACGGCCTTCTCCGAGTGCTCACCGAGTCCTGCCCGAGGCCAACGCATCATTCAGGGGTGAGTACTGTCACAACACACACACACACACACGGCTGAGAACGTGTTATAAGACGAGTACACGTCAACATGCTTTTAAGACATTAAACTGCACTGACATATTGATGATATGAACCACTCTGAGGGCTATTGTACTTTTTTAAATATCCACAAACTATTGTTCATTGTTTCACACACAAATAATGAAGGAAATGAAACTTTTTATCTGCTCATTTATTTAAAATAATGTATTTATTGCTAGTACGATAAAGCATAGAGAAGTGGTTCTCAAATGGTCAAGTCATCTTTATTTATACTGAGTACAGTGTATACATTTATACTTTGTTTCAAAGCAGCTGTACAGAGATAACAGGAAATGAATGCAACAGCGTTTGTTTCTAGAAGAAAATAGCGTCACAGTCCAGCTTAAGAAAGTTCAGCGATGGTTCATTTTTGTTGTAAAAAAGTTATTAATTTATTTAATTTGGGTCGTGTCCCACGGACAACAGGGAAAGACAATTCAAAATGCAATAATGCACAATGCAATATATTTGAATGCTTTTGTGCTGCATTTTCTCACAAAAGTTTTGCATTTAAGAGAAACCCATGCATTTGTTTGCAAAAGTTTTGCTTTCATCCAAGAAAGATTGAGTTTTTTTCACAAAAAGTTTTGCATTAATCCAGGAAAACATTGCGTTCGCTCACAAAAGTGTTGCGTTCATCCACGAAAGACTTGAAAAACCTTTGCATTCCTCTGAGAAATGTTGCGTTCGTTTGCAAATGTTTTGTTCCCTGAGAAAAATTGTTTTCGCTCACCAAAGTTTTGTGTTCCACCCAGAAATGTTGCGTTCTCTTGCGATAGTTTTGCGTTCCTCCAAGAAACTGCGTTCAGTTGCAAGTTCGCAGGCGGACGCTGATGTAGTTATGACACTGCATACTTATGAATAATTATAATATTATATATTTCAACATGTTCAAGCATCCAGAATTATAGCCACGTTAATAACGTTTGTAAGAAACCAAACCGTTTGTAAATCCGTCAAGATTTCAGCGAGATAAGAATATTTGTGTTGGTGCAGATCACTCACCACATCAGGCACCACAGAGAAAGCTTGCCTGTGACAAGATGGCCACCGGTGATGATGTTAGAGACTCCGCCGTAAGACATCTAGCCTTTATTATGTATATGGTTTCTCAGGCTCTCCGCTAGCTCTGCGTCCGGCCCAGACTGAGGAGCTCATGCCGTCGGACTCTGAGGGACTGGATGTAGAAGAGCAGGCGGGCGCTTCAGCTCCTCAATCGGACACGTTTGAGACAAATACAACGTTTCTTTGTGGAACGCTAAACGTTTGTGAGGGAACGCAAAAAACATAGAAATTTCCCAGGAAGCAACAGCCGTTATTTCACTGTCTCTGTTAACTATAGACCCGATACGGCTATGAGTATTACGCTTCTAGACAAAAAAAAAAACACTTGAAATTGGGTACATGTCGTTTTTGCCAAAATAACTTGTGAGATAAATGATATTCCATCATGTAAGCTAAGTCAACAGTGGTTATACAATGTGATTGGTTTTATTTCATGCTAGCACTTATAATTTAAAACTGATCGATTGTAGTTTTTGGCCAGGCAGTGCATGAGATGGTTGATATCCCATCATGTTACCAATGTCAATAATATCTACAAGATCCAAGTGTAATTTCATGTCATTGTCAATCTGTAGTCACGATTTAGCTATTAAACGACTATTAGACGTCTTTTAAACGCAAAATTGCTTCCTGGGATTTTTCCCCCATCGTGTCCCCATATAATCTGACTTGAGATAGCAAAATATCTCAAAGATCCTCAAAAACCTAACCTAATATGCAGATTATGAATGATTAAGCACATTAGGGATAAACATGATATGTTCTGACAACAATTTGTTTTATTCTGCAACTTATTGGCTGCCAAGAGCATGAAAGCACTGACGTTCAAGAGGCATTTAGAAACCATGGTAAATGGTCCTTTTTCTTATTCATTCAGTTTATGGCATGTTCATTCATTTGTGTTTAGACAGTTTATGTAATACATTTCCAGTTCATTTTTATCTACTTTAATACAATAAACAATTCTGACCGTGCGTTGGGTCACCACTTGTAATCTATGTCCTGAAGCAAAGCCTGCTGAGAACCACTGACCTAGACTGTCCCAGTCCATTTAACACAATGGCCACTGGAAATGTGAATGCTACTGACATTGAATTGGTGAATTATTTATTGAAGAAACCTATTTTGAGTGCGTTTGGCTTTGTTGTTGTAATGTATAACACAATACTAATGGGTCATAGATGTCAAGCATTAGATATAAGCATCAAATAGTGTAGGATAAAATAACCTTATGCTCTTTAAAATTGCGGTTTCTAGCAAGGTGCCACAGGTGGAATTCTCTCCAGAATCAAATCATACTCCTTCCCCAAACCTGGCCAAAAAAAGGTGCACTAACACCCCCCTCTCGTCCTCCGTATGCCCCACGGGCAGTGGTAGGACACCGTCGGCTTGCGTGTGGTTTTTGCTTCTGACTTTGCCTGTGGGACGCCTTACACCCTCTCTGATCTCTTCCTCCATTCACTGCCCTGTACATCACATCCAATCACCAATTACTCACATTCACTGTTTTCATCCATAGAAATATGGAGATATGATATCCGTTCAATTAAAGAATAGTTGCCTTTTACGCAGTTTTTGTTCAGTCCATTTTGCGCATCATTTCACATTGATTGCCTGTCCACCTTATTTTTAACGCAAGACGATGGATGTGTCCCTTTTTAGCTTGAATGTGCAAAGCTTCCGGTGTCATTTGCTTCCAGATATTTTTTGCTGTACAGATACAGCTGCTTAATGTTGTAAACTTTTATTTGTTATCATGATATTTTTCTTTATTTTCAAAATCATAAACACGCTGGTTTGTAGCACAAATAGTTTTACCGTTTACGGACAATTTGTCACTGTAAAAAAATGTGGCTGCGATTAGTTATAACAACTTAAAATTTGTTGAGATAACTTAAATATCCAACTTAACTAAACTAAACTAAAGTTAACTAAACTTAATATTTTAAGTCAAGCATGAACACATACTTTTTAAAGTTGAAACAATGTTGGATTTTAAGTTGTGATAAATAATCGCAGCAATTTTGTGTACAGTGTGGTTATTTAGCTATGGCAGCTAATGCATCGGACGTGTTGTACATTCGTATTTCCTTGATGCAAAATAAGGTGGATAAATCAGGGCACATTATATTCCCTTTTATTTTTCTCCCGTTAAAAGTGTGTATAATACTTTAATATTAATAATAGTTCCCTTTCGAAGGGAACTCGACAATACGTCATCGACGCTATGGGGAACGCCTCAGGCGTGACAGGTGTCTGAAATCACAATCAAATCACGGCAATCACATTGACCGGCGACAGCCCGTGAATCATTAATGTGAATGATTAACGTGCGACCTGGAAGTATATAAGGGCGCCTTGCAAACATGACAAATCATCTTTTCGTCTTCAGGGACTGTTTTGTCTGTAACCGCTTTTGAAAATCAAAAGGTAATTATGAAATGCACTGAGAAGGCTGAGTGTTTTCAGCTGTGCGTTTTCTGTCTGGGAAGGAAGAGCGCGCACAGGCAGTTCCTGAGGGAACTGCCTGTACAATTGCGAGCGTTTTTTCTTTGAGAACGCTCCGATCTCGTCTGGCCCTCTCCTTGAGAGAAGAGGGCTCAGCGTCTGGGTGAAAGATCCCAGATGAAGCCCGCCGATCGCCTTGAGAGGGGTATAATCCTCTCAGACGATGTGGCGGCTGACGAGAGTAAGCAGTGAGTGCTTTTCCGGACAAACAGGAGATGGCTGATGAGGTAATCGGAAAAATAGATCCTGAATCTTCTCAGCCACCCTGCCCCGTGTATGCTGAACTGGTTGGTGTTATGGAAACGCTCCGCGAGCAGGCTCAGCTGCCGTGGCTGCACGTTGGGGGAAAAATCGCTCACTATGAGAGCGTTTTTTTCCCCGGTCATAAAACCACCAGCTCAGGTGAGCCTTTCATTTCTTCCCGATCTCATACTGAGATCGAGAGGACATGGAAGAACCCATACTCTGCCCATGTCCACCGACATCAGCGGGCTAGTCTCACTGATGTTGGGGTGATAGGAGAGCATGGGTATGTGTCGATGCCGCCCATTGACGAGATGTTTGCAACTATCTCGTGTCTGGCAGGCGTCGACACTGAGAGCTCCAACCCTGCCAGTTTAATGGCAGAGCATACACGCCAGCGGGTCAGGCCGGTGCAACCCTGCACACCATGGCGGTATTGCAGGTACACCAGGCCAATCTGCTGGGGGATCTCGACCAGGGGGTGGGGCCCCTGAGGCGGTTACTGAGCTGCGCCACGGAGTGAACCTGGCCGACATTGGGGAGAAGAGAGAAAGGCTTTCTCCTCGATTCACTGGTTTCGCCCTCTGAGCTTTTCGGCACCTCCGTGTAGGCGGTGGCTGGAAAGTTCAGAGAGGCGAGGGCGCGCCCTGCTATATTAGGACCTACATACCGCTGAGATCCGTATCCACACCCAGACAGACGGGAGGGCCTGGCCCATCATGGTCCGGGGACCTTAGACAGGGGCAGAGAGCCAGTGTTGCCTCTCGTGCGCCTCCTCCGTGGAGGAGTAGTTCGCAGAAGAGGTGCAACTCCCGCAAGAAGAGGGATCTGAGGGAGGTGATCCAGCACGATTGCACACAGCATCGGCATGGATCACCTCCCCCTGAGGGCGTGATTATATCTTAGCCCTCTCCTCTCTCCCGACTCCCCAGACGCTTTCTACATCAGACCTGAGGCTGGGCTCATGGTTTGAACAACGTTCCGATGGCCCGCCTCTGCTTGGTTAGTGAGAGTGCCTCTTTCAGGCATGTAAAGGTGGTAGACCCCATGTTCATAAAGAATTGTCTGGTAAGTCTTCACTTTGCAAGCCGCAGGTGAGCTGAGTGGTCTTCTTTAAGAGTAATTTTGTGTGCAACTAACACTAAAATGTATCTCTCTACAGACCTCGTTCCCTGTATAGAGCTATGGGGTCATGTAAGGTACATTTTTGGATTATTAGGGCCCTAAAGTCACCCTTTAGGTGGCTAGAACGACTATTTTAGCCCTCGGGCTGTTAGCCACCTCAGGGTAGGGTAGTTGGTCTCTCTCCCACAGGATTTTTATCTTGGAGTATAGACTGACGCTAGTGCTTCAGATAGATCTTATGTCCGGTCCATTGGACCGTCTGACTTCCTTCCTGAGTACATCGCCCCCTTGAGCTCTGTTTGGGTTTTCAGTGGGCTGAGCGATTCTGCAGCCAGTTGTATGAAATAATAACTATTTTTCTAGTAAGGCTGTGGCTCCTCCGAGCCCTCAGGTAGATCTATGCTTGCAGGCTGGCCCTCACCAGGGCCGCCTCTGTAGCTGGCCTAGGCTGTGCCAGGGATAGTGGAGGCGCTCTGCTTAAGCATTTCTGCCTCTGAACCTTCACTTTGTGAATATAGGTTCCTAGCATCCCTGTATGACAGCCTCCTCCAATGGGAGTCGTTAGGCCAAGGCCCGCCCCCTTCTCTGCATTCTGGGGTGACAAGAGTAATGTAGCGTGGTGCAGAGGCATGGTTTATAAAGATCCTGGGTTAGGCCTCAAATAGGCCTCCCCGGTACAATGAATCTTTATTGAGCAGGGTTAGGCCGTCTTTCACCTCATGAAGAGACTGGGTCTGTCTGCCCGACCCTGCCGTGCAGAACTAGCAATCGGATCTGGGCCGCCAGTATAGGCTTCACTCACCTTGCTGAGCTACTGCTCGAGCGTCGGGTTGTAGGTGGTTGGCTCACAAACAAGCCCCACTCCCCTAGGTTGGGCACAGATACATTTTCTGTCACCCCTAGAGCCACTGGCAGGCCCGCACCTTGGTAAACCTCAGGGTGGGGTGGAGAGTATTCCCCTGTGATACAGGGTAGGTCTGAGTCCTTCACTTTCAGTTCTGTATTATCCTACCTCGCACCACTATGGCTCGGGTTGAGCGGAAAGTTCTAGCCTTCACTTCTTTTTTGGTAACGAAGTACGCTCCCTTGAAGCCAGAGCATTGCCATGTGCTGACGCCCATGCGTACAGATGGTAGGCCCCTGACTCTGGGGCATCCGTTGAGGCAGAGTGGTGTATGTTGTACTCCCCTTGCTTAAAGGGTGCTAGCGCTCTTGCTGAGTACACTGCCATGGGCAATGTGATTAGGTACCAGAATGCTGTAGGCGCTGTGTAAACAGCTTATCTGCCAACGTAGGCTGCGCCGTTAGGTAGTAGGCCTCAGCAGGCCTCCTGAATGGGCAGCCCCCAAGAGAGCGCTGTAGGCCAGCTCACCTCATGTGGCTGGCCTTGGTGGTTCGGGCAGTTGACTCACTGATGGGTAGTAGGCCCTAAACAGGCCTCCTCGGAGGTGAGTCCCAACATTGTGGGACATACTTTAAAGCCGCGACCAGGTATCTAGCCATATTAGGCCTCCTGTGGGTGGACCCAATAGTTATGTTGGTATAGTATGATTCCCAACAGTGTACCTTTGTAGCAGAATTGACTTGCTATCAGCTAGTAGGCCCGACCAGGCCTCCCTGATAGGCGAGTCCCTAGCTGGCTGGGGCCTAGCTGGCTGGGGCCTACCTAGCTGGGGCCTTAGCAGGCCGCCTTGGAATCGTCAACCTAGGCCTTCACAGGCCTCCTCAGTGTTTTGAAACACAAACACTGGGTAGATCCGTGGATCGAGTAGAGAAACTCCCCTCGCTGGCAAGGGTTGTAAAGCACTATGCTGAGTCATACTCTCCGGGATATCCCGTCTCTGAGATCTGGGCCGAGTGGTTTACTGCCAGCTTCGCAGTCCCTCGGTTTGGATGCCTTACCTAAGGCAAATGTTCAGAGGCTCTGTCTCCGGACAGACAGCAAGTTTGCCAGACTGAAGTGTCCGACGTAAATGACACCAGGTCAGGCCTTCCTGGTGGCATTTCGGGTGATAGGCCTCACCAGGCCTCCCTGAAGGTGAGCTCCCACATTCTGTGGTTATCAGGTAGTAGGTCTCACCAGGCCTCCCTGAAGGTGAGCTCCCACAAACTGTGGTTATCAGGTAGTAGGCCCCGCCAGGCCTCCCTGTGAGTGGTTCCCCAACGATGCTGGGTTCTGGAAGCTAGTGGCCGCTTGCTATCAGTTCAGCTGGCCTTATTTGGCAGCTGCTGAAAGCAAGCTTGTGCCCTAGCTCAACTAAAGTGTTCGCCCTCTGCTACTGGTTCCCTCCCGGAACTTCTTACTCTGCCTACAGCCTGGTTTGCCTACCAGGCGGACCATTGCTCCCCTCACTGAGGGTCGCTATGAGTGTTTGGACCCCTGAGTCTGGTCAGACGGTCGTAGGCCACTCGTGAGGCCTCCCAGTTAGATCAGCACCTAGGCCTTCACAGGCCTCCTCAGTGTTATGAAACACTGGGTAGATCCGTGGATCGAGTAGAGAAACTCCCCTCGCTGGCAAGGGTTGTAAAGCACTATGCTGAGTCATACTCTCCGGGATATCCCGTCTCTGAGATCCGGGTTGAGTGGTTCACTGTCAGCTTCGCAGTCCCTCAGTTTGGATGCCTTACCTAAGGCAAAAGTCCAGAGGCTCTGTCTCCGGACAGACAGGAAGTTGGCCAGACTGAAGTGTCCGACTTAGTGACACCAGGTCGGGCCGTCCTGGTGGCATTTCGGGTGGTAGTTTCCCCGAATAGTGACTGGCTGGGGTTCCCTCGGGTTCCCTAGCCACATTCCCTAGAAGGGACCCCTTCTAAATTGAAGTTGTGGTCCTAGGCCTTTGAGCAGGTCTAGGTAGGCCTCTGGTAAAACATCGTTTTGGAGGGCCTCCTGTTAGGCTTATAGCTTGGGCTATGACCGTAGGGAATGCTGTCACTGACAGCCCAGTGTGACCTGAGGGTGAGTGGTTCTTGCATTTCATTTGAATTTGCTGGTTCTGACAGTTGTCACTGCCTCCTGGCATGCACTCCCCTTAGCATGGCGGCGTGGGTATATCGTTCCCCATAGCGTCGATGACGTATTGTCGAGTTCCCTTCGAAAGGGAACGTCTCAGGTTACAACTGTAACCTATGTTCCCTGAGAATGCCTCGGGGCCTGCCTACCAAACAGTCCCTTCAGACGAAGGATGATTTGTCATGTTTGCAAGGCGCCCTTATATACTTCCAGGTCGCACGTTAATCATTCACATTAATGATTCACGGGCTGTCGCCGGTCAATGTGATTGCCGTGATTTGATTGTGATTTCAGACACCTGTCACGCCTGAGGCGTTCCCCATAGCGTCGATGACGTATTGTCTCGTTCCCTGTTCTCAGGGAACATAGGTTACAGTTGTAACCTGAGACGTTTATATTATAAACAACTTTTACACTGGTTTGCTGGTCTTGGCTGATTTTAGTGGGGTTTAGTAGACCAGCTAGACTGGTTTAAGATATTTTAGCTATGAGGATTTATAAACTTAAACCATTCTTCTTCAACAATTAAACACAAATAGAAAATGTATTTACATTATAAGCTGCATTGGCAAGGTTGGCTACAGTATTTACACTATTTATTACACGGGGGAGGGGGGGTAATTAATGAGAGCCTGGATTACTCAGCATTTTAAAATGATGTTATACTAATGTTCGAAAATTTGGGGTCAGTACACTGTAAAAAAAATATTTTCATGATTCACAACGTTTTATTTTTTGTCAAATCAACTTCGATAACTAATGTGTGAAGATAACATACTATTGTGAGTTTGTGTTTATTCAACCATTCTTCATTGTATTAACTAAAATTTTTAATTACAACAAACTCAAAATTTTAAGGCAACAAGGTAACTTACTTTTTTAGGTTAAACCAACATTTTTTTTACAGTGTACGTTTATTTTATGTTTTCAAAATTATTATTATTACTTTTATTCAACAAGGATGCATTAAATGAATTAAAATGACTTTTACATTGTTATTGACCTTTGCATTTTTCATATTACGGTAACTACTTTAATCCGAATAGCAACTGGTTACGGCCGCCAACCCAGACAGCAACATAGTGTCGGCCCAGATCCGGCACACCTGGATTCACACGGCCCATGTGGGTCGGATCCGGACCGACTCTATGTTGTAGTCTGGGAAGCAACATAGCAATTTGGCACATCGATATAGAAAGTGTGGTCACAGATGTTGCCTTCAGTCACAGCTTCACAACGGCTCATCCAGGGGTGCGTTTCGCAAAAGCATCGTTAGCCAACTATGGTCGCGCGTTCTGTCGTTATCAGCAGTTCAACGAGTCGGTGTTTCCCGAAACCATTGTTCCAACGAACATTCGCAAACAGCATCGCAGACTTGTGTGTTTGAGTGACAGCTCTCAACCTGTGGTTAGAAGCAGAGTCTTGTTTGCATGACATGTGGACTCAATAAAACCTTATCTTGAGCAAAATAAGTCAAGTCATCTTCATTTATATAGCACTTTTAACAATGTAGATTGTTTCAAAGCTGCTTTACAGTGGTAAACGGATAATTTAAGGTAACAGATTGTTTTGGCTTTATAGCGGTTCTTGAATAATGTTATTTTCCAGCTAAAGTTAGTTTTGATTGATTCACTTCCGTCGCAACGATCATTAGTTATTAAATTAGGGGCCACTAAGACGACACCGTTCTCTCTACACAGACTTTAAACTGAACCTGTGAGAAACACTGATGGCACTCACGTGGGCATTAAGAATTAATTCTATAGTTATATGCGTTTGAATATATGTGCGCATGTTTGTAATTCTCTACAAACCAAGCCTAAACAAACTACTTGTCATGCCTATAAATTTGATACAGAATTTTATTTTATTTTATCACTACGGGGTAGATATGCGAATTTTCCACAACGCTTTTTCTGTAGAATGATAAAGGGATCCTCCATAGGGAGAGGCTAGTTGGCACTTCAGCACTGCGTTGTCATCGGGTCCAGGCGAAGGTCCTTCGTCAGATCTGGATACGGCCTGGATCCGGCAGGCTGCGGGAAAACCTTGGGATAAACAAAGACACTAAAATTAGCGCAGCTGCCATTCTTCTTATGATGTAACGAGTACATCAGGATTTATGGGAAGTGTTCCCAGTTCCGGCTGACCTAATCTATGCAGCCTAACATTGAGTTATAGAAGTCTATAATGTGTTATGTGAATGCTAGGCCAAACAGATGTGTCTTTAATCTTTGAACTGACAGAGTGTGTCTGCTTCCCGGACAATGGTAGGAAGACTGTTCCAAAGTCTTGGTGCTAAATAGGAAAAGGATCTATGATCTATAATAAGGAATCTGACATTCAGTACAATCTGTATCTTTTATTTAGAATACATACAAATGTCATTCACATCTTTTAGTTTGTCAAGAGATTTAAAGCGCCGGTTTTTGAAGAGTGCGCATGTGTGAACGAGCTCTACTACATAAGAACGAGTCTATGATTAAATCTGGAAATAAAGCAAAATAACTGAGAAAAATGAGAAACAGTCCTCAGATGCCATGTCTGTCATTTATATCAAAACATTTAGCATTAATTCGCTCTCAAACACTTTCATTAAAAGTTGTGCGTGACGTCATAAACCAAGGTGGTTGAACGACCACTTTTCGACAACATGGTTTCGGGAAACAGTCGTGACTAGCAAGTTTATTTCTATCTTTATTTTCTATCTTTTATTACTCTGGTAGTGAAGTAGTTGTGCGGGAAACGCACCGCTGAGCGGCTCATCCAATGAGAAATTAGATTCTGAACTATACATTTGATAATGCACATCATAGCACTTCAATCCTGGTCTAAAAGGGCGGTCGCATAATCGATCTCCCCTTGAGACACTTCTGGTGCACTGAAATTAGTCAATGGACAATAGTGTATCCGCAGTGTTATTTATTACATGGCTCACGAGTTGCTCAGTGTTTGGCACAAAGGCAATGGTTTTTTTGGAGGAGATGGCAATCATATGTGTTGATATCGTCTAGATGCTTTTCTAGCTTCTAACAGTTGAATTACCTCAATCATACATCCATATTTTCATTCTCCTTTTCTATCACTCCTTTTAAATGATATAAATCACATAATTATCAATCCTATCTGCAAGAGATCTCTTTTCTTGTGTTGTTTCTTTTTTATATACACTATGTGTTGGCTTTTTGACCTTTTGGAAGAAGGTTCTCCTCTTCTTCATGGACACTGACCACATCATGTATAATGCTGTATATATATATATATATATGGACTGCCATTCACTTTGAAACATCTCAGTAAATGTAATTATGCATTTAATTCTGATTTAAGGTGCCATGAAGAACACAGGAAAGTTTGGTTTGAACCTGTCCTCCTTTCCCATCGATGCATGCAGGCACTTCAGATTACATGCCTGTGTCCTATCCGCTTTCTCTGTGTGGATTTGAGGATTTTCGTAATTGTAATTGTGTTGTGTGCTTGTAGGGTCACCTTGAGAATCCCTATAATATTAACGGCAGGGGTGAACTTCCTAATCCTAATATCTTCGGCACAGGTTAGTTCATAGTTCTGTTTCAACACTCACACTTCCAGTCTAAGCTTGCACACCTGACTCTTTAAAGAAAGTTTCTCTTTGGATTGACAAATATAAATTATGCATATATATGGATTTATGAATGGATGTACAGTAAAGTAGACGGTGAAGGGAAATATATGTCTGGCTCACTATTTTACAGCTGAACTGTAATCATTCTTGCATTTGTTTGATTTTCATTAATAATCAAGAATGAGCAGCTGTGTTCAAACCTTCGCCTGGAAGTGTGAACCCAAGCCGGATGCAGTTCTTGTAATCCTAAACTCTGTGCTGTGTGTGTTCACAGAGGCGATGCCAATGGACACACAGGTGTATGAGAGTCCCTATGCAGACCCTGAGGAGCTGCGGTCGACCACAGTGAAGCGGTGCGACCTGACTCTGGAAGACGGAGAGCTGGGCTCAGGGAACTTCGGCACTGTCCTGAGAGGCGTCTACCAGATGAAGAAGTCAGTCAAACAAATTCACACAGAAAACTCATTCAGATCTCATGTGGAGCGTTTAAATTCGTATTTTAAGGATCAAATCTGGTGCCCCAAAAATTCAGTCAATCAAACTAACTTTTATCTTATAAGATCTAAGTCCTTTTTCTTGCTTTTAAAATATATGTATTGGTATTATATTCTAGAAACCTGAATTTTCTTTTTTACTTCAATCAAAAAACAAGCAATACACTACTGTATTAGCAACTAATATGCAACTAAAGTTGCCGTTTGTCTATTATAGGACTTGTAGTAGTGTTTTATTGATATTTCTCAAACATTCTGGAAAGAGTTTGTATTTTAAAACTTCTGCAGTTTATTCAATCTCCATTTACACGTTGTTTTGTAGATAAGTCTAGCCTCTATTATTTGTAAACTTTAGAATTAAGATAACTCAGACAATCAAGTTTGCAATCAAGTGATTTTTGTCAGAAATGAAACGGATACTGTACTTTCTGGACAATATCATTTTTATTAATTTTTGTCATCTCTCTTCTTGTCAAAGACATGCTTTATAAACAGTTGTGACCAAAAGTGATATCATGGGAAAATGTAATTCTTCACCCCTTATTCAAATATCATAAAAAAAATGCGTTAAAGATTTTGTATGTGCTTGGGGTGTGTTGTTTTATTTGTGATAATAACGCAGTGAAAGATGCCATATTTCGCAGACATCAGTTTTGTCAGGCTGCCATACAAAGAAAATAAGAACGAACTAACTAAATATTAATAACTGATTATGTTGTAGTCAATGTATGCCTTTTCCTGTGAGCTTTTTTTGTTTGTTTTTAATGAATTTTCTTGGCATAGTAATAAAAACTGTAGTTGTAGTTTGACTTTTTTGCTAAATAATTTTGTCAAGCAAAAACCAAGTGTTTTGTTCTTCCCCCATATTTAAAATATTTTTTAAAAATATGTAAAATATTAGCCTTTAAAAATATTTAAAAAAATATGTCAAATGTCCCCTCTGGACGTCACTTTTGGCCACTACTGAATGTCATTTCTTGACACAAAGCATGATGGGAAACACAGTTTGGTTGCACAAGTGTCTTTCGTCATGTATTGCTATTCATCAACAGCACACAAAATTGTACCATCAACATTGAAATTTTCACCTTGAAGATCAATAAAGATCAATACCAATTTATAATTTAACTGAAAGATCATTTTACGGGTGCGAAAATGTTTGGGGGCATTTCGGTGAAAAATCAAGACAGAAAAAAAGGGATGGAAACTTTGTAGCTGATGATGTTGAAATGAACTCTTTTTCCATTTACAATAAACTCAGCCAAGTCGCCAAAACAAAATACAATAGTATTGTACAAGTATGAGAGAATATATAGCAGTTCAGTTTACAGTGGCTTCATTAATTAATAAAAAAACAAAACCTGATGTCAGTCCTTGATCTTAAGTCTTTCCCCGACAGCATTCTTGATGCTTTGATAATAAAAGCACACAAAAGTCTCATAAATGACGGAAAGAGTTAATTTTGTAGAAGTAAAGTTGTTGTTTTTTTACTTCAGAGAAGGTACACTTGAAGGCACTTGATGATGTAATTACAATTTCCCAACTTGTATACACAAAATTCCCAAGAGGTTCTGAATGCTGAGTTTTCCCACGCTAAACCACCATTACATAGCTCAAAATCTCTCTTTGCTGAATTGTGACTGATCTGGATACATTTAAACCTTTACAGACACTTTGCACTGCATATTTATAGCTATAGCAACTTTATTTACAGTATATAGCACAAGTAAAACAACACAAGTTGACCAATGTGCCTTACAATGTCACACAGGAAAAAGAAGAGAAAAAGCATCACATAGGGAACACATATAATACAATTGTCACTGATTAAAAGCTATTGTAAACAGATGTGTTTTCAGTTGTCCTTTAAAACCCTGTACAGTAGCAGCGTCTCTAATGTGTTTAGGCAAACTGTTCGGCGCTGCTACAGCAAACCATATGCAAATGCAATCTACTGTGTGTGTTCATCTGTACATGTATCTCTCTTTCAGAACGCAGAAGGTTGTTGCTGTGAAGATACTGAAGAACGATGACGATAACGCGGCGGTAAAGGACGAGATGCTGCGGGAAGCTAACGTCATGCAGCAGCTGGACAACCCCTACATCGTCCGCATGATCGGCATCTGCGACGCGGAGAACCTGATGCTGGTCATGGAGCTCGCTGAGCTGGGGCCGCTGCACAAGTACCTCCAGAAGAACAAGTATGCTTCAGAGAATACTCCTCACGCTGCTCCGCTGCATTACGCAGTCACTCACGCATTACTCTGCTTGTTTTAGGATGACCAAAAGTTTTACAAGTACAATTTTTAGGCTGGTGGATCTACAGTAACAGCGCTCGCCAATGTCAAAATGATAGATGGCCAAATCAAATAAAAGAGAAAGCTTACTGTTCACAGAGGGCGAGTGTGAAATACAACATGACACTTTCGTTTTAGCAGTGAAAGAGTGTGTGGAAAGGTGTGATGCATGATTCATGTAAGGCACAGCTGAATGTGACGAGACTAGAACTAGACTAGTTTTGCGTTTGTGACACATTAGATATGCAAATAAGAGTGAATGTGTGCACATTTAAAAATAAAATAATAAGCCTATTTGCAAAAAGCTATGATTATTTCATAACTACAATTAGACCTAGAACTTCTTTTACCGTTCATGTTTGTGATGTAAAAAAAAAAAAAAAAAAAAAAAAAAAATTTGGTTCCCCTTTAATGTTTACAGCCTTGCTTCAGTGTGAATATTGAGGTTTGCTGTAACTTTGCTGCATTGTTCTGTGTTGTTTGGACACAATCCTTCTTAGCGTTTGATGGTCGCTATCATTCACGTCCGGTTTTTGCGCTGTTTTCTTCTTGCTGATGTTGGGCCCTATCTTGCACCCAGCTCAAATGACTTTGTCCGCCGGCGCATGTATCATTCCCATTTTGCACCCGCGCACAGCGGACTTTTCCCTCCACAGACGCACGTCGGCAAATTAGGGAATGAACTTGTGCTCGGGGGGGCGGTTCAGCGAGAAGAGGAGCGTGTTCCGGCGCAAACGTTCCCTGGTGATATTCTGCAGTTTCAGAAAACAACTCCGCCACTGACCAGGAGAAACCTCGTCTAAAGTCAGTGGCGCGTTATTCAGATGATATTTTAAGGGCGCATGCTTGGCCATAATGTAGCGTGTGCACAACACACACACACTTTACTTCTCTCATCGACACAGACGCAGCAGTTCATATTTTTGCAAACAATACATTATTACAAGGAAAAATATTACCACACGAGGGAAATCATTGTGCTGTCCATGAAGATGTGAAGAAATAGGCATAAATCTAGATTACACATTTACCCAAATTATTCAGGCTAAATGACGGATCAAACCTGTTTGATCAATAGTGGCGAGACACACCGGTATATAAGGACATCTGACAGTGTGTTGTCCGTCAAGAACCAGGAAACTAAATTCTGAAGACTGCGAAATCACAGTTACCATCATGTAAGTTGCGTGTGCCAAACCCGACGTTATAATAGCGATCCGCCGTGGAACAAGCGCGCCGGCTCTTAAAGGGAATGTGAGAGGACGCTCTGATTGGTTAATTGCACGTTACGCCCAAACCACACATGAGTAATGAAGCGACTTCAGACCAACACATGTTAGATTTGCGAGATCCGCCCACAAAGTTACTTGCGCTTCGCGTTTGATACTTGCGTTCCAGATTGTTAAAATAGGGCCCGAAGTCTTGCCATGCTTTGTGTACACAGTAATAATCATTACGACTGTTGTTCTGAAAACTATTGTTGCTTTTTGGACGTCTGACAAGTCGTCCATTTCACATGCGTCCTGCTGAAAACCACTTATACTGCATGGATGTACAAACTAGAGGATATAACAACAAAATGATAAAAGATAATCACAATGTTTGTTTTTTCACTATAGCCTACACAAATGATATTAATCTATATAATAATGGGTGTTCACATTATTTTGTCCAACCCCTGTATATTCACAATATAGCATGGTCGTTCACAAGATTTTATTTATATTAAACAACTCTTCACAAAACTCTTTGATTTTGATGATTATGGCTTTGGGATTAAAACCCCAAATTCAAAATTAGAATATCGTAAAAAGGTTTTCATATCTGTAAGTCATATTCATCAAAATTATAACAAATAAAGGCTTGAAATATCCCACTTTGCATGTAATGAGTCTATATAATATATTAGTTCCACCTTTTAATTTGAATTACTGAAATAAATTAACTTTTGCACCATATTTACATTTTTTGAGTTTCACCTGTAGAATGTCCATACAGGGATGTGCCATGGAGAGTCAGGACTGAACTTCAGGTCATAAGCAAAAGTAGCGGTTATTTATTTACACAGAAGCCTAAAAGTGAATCGATTTCCCTTGCGTTTTCAGACACATCTCCATGAAGAACATCACAGAGCTGGTTCATCAGGTCTCTATGGGAATGAAATATCTGGAAGAGCACAACTTTGTTCACAGAGATCTTGCAGCCAGGAATGTGCTTCTAGTCACTCAGCATTACGCCAAGATCAGCGACTTCGGCCTCTCTAAAGCCCTGACAGAAGATGAGAACTATTACAAGGTATAAGAACCACAGAGCCCTTCATAAGTATTGGCAAAAGAATGCCACCTTTTATTTCTGGATGTTTTAACACGTACAGAACATGTTTTACCAGCTGAGAACGACATCGCTATTAGGCTGCAGTCTTGATGTCCGTGCAGCAGAATGAGTGTTTTAAGCACACTGGCCACTCTTTGTTCCCTGCTCCTCTAGGCCAAAGGTCATGGGAAATGGCCGCTGAAATGGTACGCTCCCGAGTGCATGAACTTCCTGCGGTTCTCTTCGAAGAGCGACGTGTGGAGCTTCGGGGTCCTGATGTGGGAGGCTTATTCATACGGACAGAAACCATACAAGGTGCGAAACTATACAAGCAATTCTTCCAAACGGGCTTTGCGATATAGTGATTATATAAAAAAGTGAACATTGT